>NC_056728.1:1269744834-1270044834 GCF_019279795.1 Protopterus annectens
ATTCTTAACATCTTTCTTCAACTTACAGTAGAATTCATGGAACTAGTACTGAAACATAATTATATAATGTTTGAAGGAGAATATTATATTCAAGTAAAAGGAGTGGCAATGGGGGCAGCATGTGCCCCCATTTTTTCCAACATATATTTAAGTGACTGGGAAGAAGAACACATCTTCAGTAACTACAGTTATCAGTTTGTTTCATGTTACTACCGTTTTTTGGATGACATTTTTCTAGTCTGGAAGGGGAATAGAAAAGAACTAGAATTATTTATGACGGATTTGAACACAAAGAGTAATGAATTGAAATTCACATATAATGTGGAATTGTATGAAATAGCTTACTTAGACACTCTGATTAGTGTGGATCATGGAAAGATAAAAAGTAAAATATACAGGAAAGAGACGTTCAGTAATGGCTATTTAGAATATAATAGTTCTCATCCCACAAAACAGAAAAGAAGTATAATCAAGGGACAATGCATTAGGGCTACAAGGATGACATCTGATTATGATGATTTGGTCAGGGAACTGAAAATTATAGGGGACATGTTTACTCAAAGAGGATACCCCAAGTGGCTAGTGAAGGACATGACTAGTTATGTATTAAATGAATGGGGTAATAAATATGTACCCCTATTAGGAAAAGGCCCTTTGGTAAACATGCAAAGGTCGGGAGCTGACAACAGAGAGACAGATATTGATTATACTAGAGCTTGTATCTTGCAGCACACCCCTTGGACCATAGACATAAAAAGAATTATAAGAGAGAACTGGAACATACTAAAGATGGATAGGAAAATTATTGAAACAGTAGGAGACATTCCCCGGTTTGTATCTAGAAATGGGCATAATTTAAAATGGGAACTTGAAAGAAAAATACAAACAAGTAACAATGAAAGAGCAAAGAGGGGTACAACTAAATGTGGCACATGTAATCAGTGTAAGTATATATGTTCAGATTACACTATAAAATTAAAAAATGTCACCAAGACAGAGATATATTTTAGGAAAGGAAATTGTAGAACCACCCATTTAGTTTATTTAGCTATGTGTGCAAACTGCCACTGTTACTATGTAGGGAAGACAGATAGGACTCTAAGGCAAAGGATATATGACCATTACTATTGCATTAAGAAGAAAGATGTTAAGAATGCCCTGTGGAGGCATTTGCAAGAAAGTACTAGTTGTAAATTGTTTTATTTTCCCATACTAGATATAGCCTCAGTGAACCCCAGAGGAGGAAATATTAGGAAAAAACTGGGAGAATTAGAGACTAGATGGCAAATAAAATTGAATGCATCTTCTCCACCAGGACTAAATGATCATATTTCTGTGAAGCCTATCTTGGTCAATGATGTTTAGGTTGCTTGGATGGGTATTTAAGTGTAGGGGCATGGTAAAAGTTTGATTAGAGGTCATTTCTTTCAATGTCCGATATTTTTATTAAGTTATGGATTTTTTTCATCAGGCCCATCAACACTCATACAAATCAATGTTATTATTAATATTTTATTATATATTTTCAAATATATTTATCTTTATACAAATGTATCTTTTAAAAAAAAAAAAAAAAAAATACATATATACACACATGCATTGTTTACATACATAAAACAATATATGATTATTAAACAAATATGTGCAAATGTTATTAATGGTCAACACAACATGTGGTTTTAACTGGAGTGAATATTCTTAAACAGTGTTTTAAATAGTATTTTTAAATGTTTTTACTGCACTTGCACTTTAAAATGTTCTGAAATGGACTAATTATCTTTTTTAATTAGTTGATTGAGAATTCTATATATACTGTTAGCCAAAAGGCAGCCATTTGTTCTGAAGAAGTCTAGATATTGTTAGATGAAAGCGCTTAACAAAGTTTAATAAAGATAGAATATATTAAATTTTAACACCGACTCAAAGCATCTTGATTCCATCGATAGGGAAATTGTTTTTTAGGTGTCGTATACAGTGGTGGACTGTTTCCCTTTATTGGAGTTTATTGGTTGGTTCGTGCAGATGGATTCAATGGATGAATTACCATCAATTTTTTCGCCCAGGAGGGACGAAATAAGAGGTATCCAGTCAGAGATGGCTATTATGCGGGGCGAGCTCACTCGGCTCATTGAACTTGTAAGCCAACCGTTACAAAATAGTAAAACAAACGAGCGGATGACGTCATCAAGAGCGCCAAGCGCGACTGGCAACACTAACTCTATCCCAAACGGACAGGGGAATGGAGATGAACGAGAAAGGAGAACCTCTTATGGATCCAGACCAGACGGCGAACTCAACGGTTTGAGCGCTAGAAGGGAATGTGGATCGGAGGCTGACTATTCGTTTTTTGGAGCTAAACCGAAAAGAATGCCACCCAAAAAGACATACACTATGGCCGGTAATCTACACTATGCAGGCACTCATTCAAATGTTAAAAATGTTAAAAAAGATGCGAGGCTTAAAGAACATTGCTACAAGGATATTATTGAATTTAATTTTGATTTTAAAGGGCTTGACAAACAGGAAGCCCAGACTGGAGGGAAAGGTGGTAATTTATCCAATACTGACATGAATTTAAAAGAATCAATGTACGAATTTGGTAGCAAACTAAAAAAATGCAAAAGCCTGCAACTAGAGAACAGTTACCTAATGAAATGTATAGACACTTGTATAGTCCCTATGGGGCTTCGTTTCTTCAAATACCCTATGGGTATAGATTTGGACTTTGAAACTAAAAAAGAATGTATGAAATTGTTTGATGGTTTTGGTATTGCATTCATGAGATTTATTATACAATGCAACGATAAAAAGATATGTTTACTTATGGATGAATTAGATAAATTGAACGATGCTATTACTAGAGATGTGCTTTATGAGGAATATGAGTACTGTATCAATTCACAATACAAATGGGTTCAGAGACAAATGGATATGCAATTTCAAAGAAAGTGTAAAAAATATCAAAGAGATTTGGAACAATATAGTAGGGAGCAAGCATATAGGTGGGACAAAAAAGATAGTAAAAAAGATAGGACTATTTTAAGAAATGTAACGGATAGGAAGGGAAGTACATATACCCATTACGACTACCAACATAGGGACAATAGGGACAGAGGTAGATTTGACAACAATAAATATGACAATTTTGATAATTTTTGTGAGGGTAATGATTTTTTAGAGGTCAAGAAGGGGAAGAACAGTGGATACAGACGAATAAATCAGGGAGAAAAGGAATTCCAACACCCACAACCGAGAAGGGTAAAAGGAGAGGGACACACAAGATAGGATTCGATACAAGTAAAGACAGGATAGTGAAAATTAATGATATAATCAGTGAATATAATCAATTTTTCATATACAACTATACGGGAATGGAAGTGAAGGAAGAACACTTCACTTTGTTAAGTAAAGGAATGAAGTACGTGCCAGTCAAAAGTTTTAGGGTAGAAGACTGCATTATAGATGTTAAAAAATATCTGAGAAAATTAAATTTAGCAGTATTATTTGACAAAGAGAAAAATAATACGATAAATAAGTCTATGTTTAAAAAGAAAAGTACTTATACTCCACCACTCAACAATATATTGGCGTTATATGAAAAAATGGTTATTGATGAAATATATAAATTTAGTAACAAAATTAATCAAACTAAAATTAGATATAACTTGACCACCCCTGAGTCTATTGCCTTAAAAGAACTACAGGAAAATACAATGGTAAGAGTAATGAAACCAGATAAAGGGGGAGGAATAGTACTATATGGTCAAGAGGAATATAAGAACAAAATCAATGAAATCTTACTAAAGTCTGGGAAGTACGAAATTTCCTCAATAAATGAAGTGAATATTGGTTACAACAAAATTAATTTTTATTTAGAAGATCTTTTGATAGATGAAAGAATAAGTGGAGAGATGTATGATTACTTAAAGGTGGACTCCCCTATTATTAGTACCATGGTGGGTATTCCCAAAATCCACAAGAATGTAACAGACCCCCCTTTTAGACCTATAATTTCAGGTAACAAAGCTAAAACATATAACTTAGGTAAAGTGGTGGATGGGTGGCTTAAGCCTTTATATAAGTCTTATAAACATGTCATTAAAGACTCTTGGGATTTTTTAGGGAGACTGAGGCAAGATGTGATTACACCTGGTGCTCTCTTAGTGACTGTAGATGTGGTCGACCTATTCTCAAGCATTCCACAAGAGGAAGGTTTGCTTAGGTTGGAAAGGTCTATGGAAAAATCTGGCATTTTCTCAAGGGACAAAATTCAACTTACAGTAGAATTCATGGAACTAGTACTGAAACATAATTATATAATGTTTGAAGGAGAATATTACATTCAAGTAAAAGGAGTGGCAATGGGGGCAGCATGTGCCCCCATTTTTTCCAACATTTATTTAAGTGACTGGGAAGAAGAACACATCTTCAGTAACTACAGTTATCAGTTTGTTTCATGTTACTACCGTTTTATGGATGACATTTTTCTAGTCTGGAAGGGGAATAGAAAAGAACTAGAATTATTTATGACGGATTTGAACACAAAGAGTAATGAATTGAAATTCACATATAATGTGGAATTGTATGAAATAGCTTACTTAGACACTCTGATTAGTGTGGATCATGGAAAGATAAAAAGTAAAATATACAGGAAAGAGACGTTCAGTAATGGCTATTTAGAATATAATAATTCTCATCCTACAAAACAGAAAAGAAGTATAATCAAGGGACAATGCATTAGGGCTGCAAGGATGACATCTGATTATGATGATTTGGTCAGGGAACTGAAAATTATAGGGGACATGTTTACTCAAAGAGGATACCCCAAGTGGCTAGTGAAGGATGTGACTAGTTATGTATTAAATGAATGGGGTAATAAATATGTACCCCTATTAGGAAAAGGCCCTTTGGTAAACATGCAAAGGTCGGGAGCTGACAACAGAGAGACAGATATTGATTATACTAGAGCTTGTATCTTGCAGCACACCCCTTGGACCATAGACATAAAAAGAATTATAAGAGAGAACTGGAACATACTAAAGATGGATAGGAAAATTATTGAAACAGTAGGAGACATTCCCCGGTTTGTATCTAGAAATGGGCATAATTTAAAATGGGAACTTGAAAGAAAAATACAAACAAGTAACAATGAAAGAGCAAAGAGGGGTACAACTAAATGTGGCACATGTAATCAGTGTAAGTATATATGTTCAGATTACACTATAAAATTAAAAAATGTCACCAAGACAGAGATATATTTTAGGAAAGGAAATTGTAGAACCACCCATTTAGTTTATTTAGCTATGTGTGCAAACTGCCACTGTTACTATGTAGGGAAGACAGATAGGACTCTAAGGCAAAGGATATATGACCATTACTATTGCATTAAGAAGAAAGATGTTAAGAATGCCCTGTGGAGGCATTTGCAAGAAAGTACTAGTTGTAAATTGTTTTATTTTGCCATACTAGATATAGCCTCAGTGAACCCCAGAGGAGGAAATATTAGGAAAAAACTGGGTGAGTTAGAGACTAGATGGCAAATAAAATTGAATGCATCTTCTCCACCAGGACTAAATGATCATATTTCTGTGAAGCCTATCTTGGTTAATGATGTTTAGGTCGCTTGGATGGGTATTTAAGTGTAGGGGCATGGCAAAAGTTTTGATTAGTGGTCATTTTCTTCAATGTCCGATATTCTTAAGTTATGGATTTTTTTCATCAGGCCCATCAACACTCATACAAATCAATGTTATTATTAATATTTTGTTATATATTTTCTAATATATTTATCTTTATACAAATGTATCTTTTAAAAAAAAAAAAAAAAAAATACATATATACACACATGCATTGTTTACATACATAAAAAAATATATGATTATTAAACAAATATGTGCAAATGTTATTAATGGTCAACACAACATGTGGTTTTAACTGGAGTGAATATTCTTAAACAGTGTTTTAAATAGTATTTTTAAATGTTTTTACTGCACTTGCACTTTAAAATGTTCTGAAATGGACTAATTATCTTTTTTAATTAGTTGATTGAGAATTCTATATATACTGTTAGCCAAAAGGCAGCCATTTGTTCTGAAGAAGTCTAGATATTGTTAGATGAAAGCGCTTAACAAAGTTTAATAAAGATAGAATATATTAAATTTTAACACTGACTCAAAGCATCTTGATTCCATCGATAGGGAAATTGTTTTTTAGGTGTCGTATACAGTGGTGGACTGTTTCCCTTTATTGGAGTTTTTTGCCAAATCTTGTTATTAAGCGAATGAGTTGGGGAGACTGTGTGTCTTTACCTTTAGGTCCCTTACCATAGGTTAACAACTTTTTTTTATCCTGTTCAGTGGCAAAAGAGCATGCCCTATCAATATTACTAGCATGATAGCCCCTTCACAAAAAATGCTCTGATAGATCATTTTTGCTGATGTTAAAGGCTATACCAGAGGAACACATATGCTTAATGCATAGAAATTGGGATTTATAGATGTTTCGGATGATGTGGGAGAGGTGATGACTAGAGGCATGTAGTAAGGTGTTGAATTGGGGGAATTTACGATAAATTTGTGTTTCTAGTGTGTGATCTTCTTGACGTAAAATCTGAACATCCAGAAAAGTGATTACTTTGTAATCATAATTAAGAGTAAAGTGGATTAAATGGAAGGTAATAACGAGTAATATTATGCTAATATAGCAGGATAGTTTCAGTTAAGAAAAAATGTCAAATGTGTGCATGCCTCATGGCCACAGGGTAGAAAGCATCTCAGAAGACACTGCTAATCCTTTTTTCCCCTCAGCAGGCCTTGAACAATGATGAAACTCAAGTGGCTGTTGGTTCTCTGGCTTGAAATTTCTACTATCACTGCACCTTCATCTGGGACTCCACGAAATGTAAGCAATCCATGTGTTAAGACCTTATTATTATATAACAAATTATTGTTTTATTACTGCAAACACTATAATGTATCTCTTGTTTCAGAATCTGGGGCAACAATCCACATCTTGAATATCACTAAGGTACACTAAGAAAACTAAAATAAATATGTCTCTATGAATTGGCTCTGAAGAAATAAAAAGTACATATTCTATTGTTCAAGCATTAAGAAGTAAATATAATCAAATAAAACTGAAAGATAAAAATTAAAATCTTAAGCCACTAGACACCAGTAGCCATCTTATGTACTTCGTAATACACATTACTATGTATTGTAGCAAAATAAAGATGGAGAGTATTTTAAATCATGCATATTAATGAAACACTTATGCTGTTGAACTAGCAGCTACCAAACTGCTTTTTTCAGCTGACCAAAGCTGCAGTGACATCAACACCACCACTATGAATGTTACCAGCTTTAACTAAAAATGTGATGCATTTTTTTTGATTATTCAGAAATGTGCTTAAACCTTTGCCACACCACTGGCATAGAGAGGTAAAATCCATGACTATGACCCAGGAGACCCAAGTTCAATTAGCAACTCAAGCACTTGGTGTAGACAAGTTAGAATGTGTGTGCAAGGGTTTCACAGGCTTAATCAAGCCCTAAACCATCTACCTCAAGTGTCACAAAAGAAAGATACGAAATGACCTCATATCCTCTTATATTCATTCTGGATAAAGATGAAAATAATGAGGCCTTAGCCAAATCAGACTAGATTACTTATTGGCCCTAATAGAGACTCTGGTAATGAAAGCTTCCTGTGGGAGACATTCCTTTGCTAATACCTTAACCTCAGGAGAAAACATTCTAAATAGTCTAGGAAGTCTTTATTTCACCCCAGTGCAATACCCCTATTATTGACTCCTTTGAGGAGAATTTATCAAAGCCTTCTCTTAAAAATGATTCTTAACCACTTGGTCCAAAGAAACATGAGAGATTATATAGGGTTCAAGAACAATGTAAACTTTTTTTTTAAAACTACCTTTATTAAAGTACCACTTAGGGCATAGGCAAAGATGCATTTCCTTTTGCATACATTATTTCTTTCTTTGTAACTATCGTCAGTCCAACATTATTTAAATTGCTAAATTCCTGCCTTCCCTTAAACCTCAGTCGTCCTCCTCTTGAACATTATTCTGCATGCATCTTTCCCAAAGTTTTTATTTACTTCTATGTAATTTGTACCTTCCCTTTTCCTAAAGATCCCTTTTCCATTTTTTTATTTCTTTTATAATATTCAATACTTGAAGAACAGATGGTTTACACTTTAATTTCGATCCTCTAGTAACTCCTTTTTTGGCAGCCAAATTAATTACACTTAAAGTCTTACTCAGATCCCATGTTCCAGCTCAAAAAAAGAAGTTATGTACCTACCATAACATTCCATGTGAGTTGTCCATCTAGCCTTCATTCTTTACTGATGAGTTCAGAACCGACCCTTGGTTCCGACTCGGACGTTTATACAAGCTCGAGGTCTTCAACTAGCTTGTGGCTTATTCCCTATCCCATGATACTCTAGTGCCTTCCTCAGATCTTGTTTGCCTGTGCGCTAACACCTCTCTCTCTCTCTCTATATATATATATATATATATATATATATATATATATATATGTAGATATATATATATATATATATAGATATATATATATATATCCATATATCTCTATCCATATATATATATATATATATATATATATATATATATATATATATGTATAGATAGATAGATAGCAACATAATTTCCTACTGTTTAGAAGACCGAAATAGGGTCAAAGCCAAACAGGTGTCAATCAGACATATCTTGATCCACTTTTCCACTTTAGAGGGTGGGACGTAAGAATGAAGGTGGCATGGGCAACTCACATGGAACGTTATGGTAGGTACATAACTTCTTTATGTAAGGTTGTCCTAGCTCACCTTCATTCTTTACTGATGGGACAGCATCCCTAGCAACATCTTCTTGGGTGGCTCACGGGAGTATAGTCTTCAAAACTGTGGACCGGAAGTAGGTCCTGTCCCTCGAGTCCAAATTTACTTTGTAATGAGTGATAAAGGTATGAGGCATTGCTCAAGTTTCCGCTGCACAAATGGTATCTATTGGCAACTTGGCACTAAAAGCAGAAGAGGTGGAAACCAACCTAGTAGAGTGAGCCTTTATTTTGCTGTAAGTGAACGAAATGCAGTTTGATAACCACCTAGATAAAGTGTTTTTTTACTACTGATGCCCCTGCCTTGGCATCTGAAAATGAAACAAATATTTGATCAGACTTTCTAAATCCTTTTTGTTCTGTGCAAATAGAAATGTAATTGTCTATGAACATCAAGTTGGTGTAGCATATATTCTGCCTTATTGCCATATTTTGGGAAAAAAAGTGTTAGGTCTATGGACTGATTTAGGTTGGACTCTGAACATACCTTCGGTAGGAAAGATGGGTTTGTATGTAATGTTACCCTGTCATTGTGGAACAATATGTAAGGGGGCTTGATGGATAATGCTTGCAGTTCTGATATCTTCCTGGCTGAGGTGATGGCTACCAAAAAGATAGTCTTCCATGTCAAAAGCTTCAATTTGCATGATGATGCAGGTTCAAAACGGGGGAGAATTATCCTAGATAGAACAAAAGTTAGATTTCATGGTGGTAGTAGGGGCTTAATAGGTGGTTTCAAAAGATTAGTGCCTCTCAGAAAGGCTTTAGACAGTCTGTGGGATATAATGTTTGGTGCATCATTTCCAAGGTGAAAATTTGAAATTGCTCCCAATTGAATCCAAGGTTCCTCCTTAAGATGAGGCTGCATAAAGGGGAACCAAATTTGACGAGGCCAGTAAGGGTCTATTAGTATCAAGGTCCTTCCCAATGTGCTGGCTTTCTGAAGAACTTTGGGTATCAATGGAAATGGAGGAAAAGAATAGAAGAGACCAGGGGGCCAATCATGCACAAATGCATCCCTTGGTGGTTTCCCCGGAGGGGGAATTAGGGCAAAGTAGCTGCTGCATTTCATGTTTGTGGACATGGCGAAGAGATCGCAGCAAGGCTGGCCCCATTTTTGGAAAATCATTTCTGCTACTTCTTGCTTGAGGGACCACTTGTGGGGCATCAATATTTCCCTCTTGAGTTTGTCCACTATCACAGTAGATTTCCCCAGGATGCGCGTTGCTATCAAAAAGTGTTGGGAGGATGATGCCCACTGCCATATTCTCGGGGCCTCTTGACAAAGGGGATACAATTTTGTTCCTCCCTGCTTGTTTATATACCATACAACGGACATGTTGTCTGTCTGGATTGCAATTGCTCCTAATGGGAGAGAGTCCTGAAATGCTTGCAATGCCAGAAGCACTCTCATCTCTAGGACAATGATATGCAAGCGGGCCTCGTGATTCTGCCACATGCCTTGGGCTGTTCTTCTCTGATAATGCCACCCACCCTATCTGGGAGGCATCCATGGTCATTGTGGCTAGTGGATTTGGGAGAACAAAAGGTCGGCCTAATGTCACTTGGTCTGAGTGAAGCCACCAATGTAGGTCTTTCTTGCAAGATTCCGCCAGCGTTACTTGGTGAGACATTGGGAGTTCTTGCATGGACCACTGTGTAAAAAGAAGCCATTGTAGAATTCTCATGTGCATTCGAGCTAGAGGAATTACACTGATCAATGCTGCCATCGTGCCCAGTACTTTCAGAATTTCCCTTGCTTGAGGTTTTGTTCTGCACAGGAGATCTAACACTTGTGCTTAAAGGGCCTGTATCTATTAGAAGCTTTACCATCATTGTAGAAGTGTCTAAATCTGCGCCTATAAAAATTATATGTTGAGATGGCAATAAGGCAGATTTGTCATAGTTTATAGTAATCCCCAAATGGGCAAAAATCTGTAACATGGTATCTTTTGCTTGTATTAGTAGATGCTTGGTGGTGGCGGATAGAAGCCAGTCATCTAGGCATGGAAACGCACTGAATCCTGAATGCCTCGGGTGAACTGTGACCACTGCCATATATTTGGTGAACACTCTGGAAGCTATAGTGAGGCCAAAGGGCAGAGCAAGAAAATGGTAGTGACTGGCAAATATCTCCTGGATGGCCTGTCCATTTTTATGTGGTAGTACGCATCCTGGGGGTCTACAGAGCACATCCAATTGTCTTTTCTCAGAAAAGGAAGTATCGACTGCAGTATGACCATCCAGAACATGGTCTTTTTTACTGATTTGTTCAGGCTGCTGAGATCTAAAATTGGTCTCCAGTCCCGTTTTTTTTGGAACCAAAAAACCTTGAGTAAGTCCTGGATCCTATTTGGTCTGTGGGGAATGACTGGATGACTCTTTTTTTTTTTTCTAGCAACATCTGAGTTTTTATGGTTGCTTGATCCCTGTGACTGGGTGGAATGTCCAGGATCCTTTAGCTTTGTGGGGGTGGCATGGAAAAGGGTACTGAGTAGCTTCTAGTTATGATGCTTTGTATCCACTTGTCTTTTGTTATTTTTAGCCAGGTGTTTGGGTACAAAGATAAGCGACCCCCGACTGTCTCCAGAGTGGGAGAGGCGGCCCTCCTTTCAGGAGCGCTGAAAGGGCTTACCGAAGAAGGATTCCTAGGTCACCCTGATTCTGCAGTCCCCTCTGCTGAGTGGCCAGCATCTCCCATTATTGCCTCCTCCTCTGCCCCTGGAGGAAGGTTCGCCACATGTGTCTGGAAAAGCTCTCTGGGATTTACAAAACCACATCTTTCCCCCCTTTTGACCCTTGGGATATGGTCTAGAACGGATGGAAAAACAGACTCTGATGGCAGAAAGAGTTTTTTCTTCCTGTTCACACCTCGTTAGTGTCTCTTTGACTTTATGCCCGAACAGAGACAAGCCATCGAAAGGGGTGTTAACAAAGGATGACTTGGAGGATTCCGCAAAATTACACAAGTGCATCCAGGAATGTCTCCTAAGAGTTATTCCTGAACCCGCTGACCTACTCGCTCCATCAGCTGCTTAAGAAACTAGCCTCATGGATGAGTTCATTATGGAATTAAGGGTGGAGAGCTGGGTTAGGTAATTCAAAGACCTGAGAGTAAAGGTCACCGAAGAAAACATGCACTTCCCGTATCTGTCCATCTTGCATGAATCTTTGTTCAGAGGATGAACAGAAGTGGAAGATTCCGACAACTCCTTCTTGGTGGCTGCCACCACCACCATAGCATCTACCAGGACACCTTTTGTCAAAAAACTTTTATCTTCTGGAGAAGTGATAAACTTATCTGGCCTCCAAGGGAGGGGCCCCACTATGTCTTGGGACTCCCACACCTTCTGACAGACTAAGTTCATAAGCTCATCAAAAGGTGGAAACACCCAAGTGGTGTAAGGTCACGATCCGAAAGCCTTCAGGTAAACAGACTCCTCATCAGAAGGGGTGATGGTCTTCCAGCCATCTCTCTGTTTAAGGATCTCTAGGATGTCAGCAAAGGAGACATCCTCAGAGGGTGACTGTGGGGACCCTTCTGAATCATCAATGTCTGTGTCTGATGTGATTGACTCCTGTGGGGAGTCCAAATGATTCCTCATGCATGCTCCATTTCAGGGGGACCTCTTCAGAAGGATATTCTGGAGAGGTTTCAGAAGAGCAGGATTCACCTGCTCGGGCATCCTGAGGCTCTGGGTCTCTACACCTGTGTGGAATAGGTTGCACAGAGACAGACACCAGTGCCCTATGGGGTGGAATGGTTGGACCCAAATGTAGGGCTGCCGCTGAGAACAGTGCTCTCCTCACAGCCTCAAAAGCCCCTCCACCCATGATCCAAGGAACCCCTTGGCTCCGAAGAACCAGAAGGTCCCCCAGTACTGAAGCAGAGGTAGGAGCCGAACTCACACACATCGAGGCCCTGAGATGCAGGATGAGATCCGAGAAAATCTCGGCTCAACCCTCCTCCTCAGACCTGACCGGTGAATGTTGGCTTCTAGACCCCTCGGATGGCACTGAGACAGTCGAAGCAGTTGGGGGCGAAGATCCCAGAGCGGGTCTCGGCTCCACATATTCTGGCTCCGATCCTGCAGCTCGGGTCGGAGGAGGAATCAAAGTAGAAGGGACAGGTCTGGTTGGTTCCAATGCCCTCTGGGCTGGCTCCGATAAAAGTTTTGCCAGTGCCAGTGTCCTCAATAGTCTCTGTACCATGTGATCCACATCCAAATCAGAGAGGCTTCTACAGGATCGAGATGAAGGGGCTGGGGAAGCTGTAACCGTAACAATGGAGACCTCAATGTAGGAGATACCAGCTCCAAAGCAGGGGACTGGCTCCTAACTTGCAAAACCAATGGCTCCGATACCAGCAGAGCCAAGGTAAACGGTTCCTCAGAACCAACAGGTTTGGAAACTACTGGAGACATCCTAGGTGCTTTCTTTAATGGTTCCGTTCCTGCTGAGGTAGAAGAGGATGACCTTTTTGAACTTTTAGTCTTGTCAGATGTTGGGGAAGTAGACTTTTTATGGGAACTTTAACCCTGTTCTAGAGCTTCTGTAAAGGAAGATTTAACCAGACCTCTCAAAATTAATTTATTTTTCCTTTCATGCAGTACTCTTGAGCTGAAGGAGTTGCATATAGCACATGACTCCTGCAAGTGGACTGTCCCCGGGCAGTAAACAGAGTCTGTGTGCCCATCTGTAACTGACATCTTTTGGTTGCACTTAGGGCACTTTTTGAAGCCAGTAGGTTTACCTTCTTTACCTTGCTTAGAGATGATCACATCAAACTAGAAACAACAATATAGTCCTGACAGATCTCTAATTTAAACGAGCTGGATTCAACTATGCAAAACTATCTAAATTAAGCACAACAGAAACACACAAGAATTTTAGTCCTATAAATGTTAACACTAATAATTTTTTTTTTTTTTTTTTTAACACAGAAGATGACGAAAAAGTGCCCTCGAACGTAAACGGGCTCTGCTCTAAAAAAAAAAAAATCGAGTTTCATTGTTAAACTAATAACAACCACACATATGAAGAAAAAGGGGCCCTCTAACTTAAAAGGGCTCTGGTGCTACAATATAGGAAAGGGTAACTTATACAACTAACAACACACTTCTAAAAAAATACACAAAAAAGCAACTGTGACTAATGGAACCAACAGTCTAGTCGCAAGCACACAGAGAAAAGAGAAAAGGTTATTGTAAAGGGATAAGAAAGATAACCTATGTAACAATTTTTTATAAGACGGATATTTAACAAGTTTTAACAACTTTCAAGACAAGTAACCACAAACTGAAATCCACGCAGGGCTCAGCCAGGTAAAATTCAGCAAATAACAGAAGAAACCAAGTCAGTCAGTTAGCAGCACAGCAAACGCCGTTTAATCCACAGAGATAAAATCCACAAGTAACGGTTAAGCGCTTTCATCTGACATAACAGACATCTTCAGAACCAAATTACTCAATCAAATTAACAATTAAATAGCAGAGCCAGTGCTTACATGCCCTTCCTGTAAGCCAATACATTTGCTTTCAGCTAGCACTTTTACAACACATTTAAAATGCATTTAAAATATTCCTAAAACATATTAATGCTAAAAACAAAACATTAAACGTATTGTGCCCTTCTTTTTAGCGCACAAACAATTGAAATACTCTCATTTAGTCCTGGCGGATAGGTAACATCAAATTTAAGCTGCCATATCATTTCTTTATGCAGCAATCTATTTTCCCAGTCCCCAGTAACATCTTCCATTAAGAGTTGTTCCGAAATCAAAAAATTAATTTTTTTAAAACCAGTACAATATACAGCTAGCGCACTTTTACTATCCTTTTTCTTTATACTGTACATATGTTGATAAATTCTTTGCTTCAATGAATTAATAGTTTTTCCAATATAAAATGCATCGCATGTGCAGCAGATAACTAAATAAATAATCCTTTGTGCATTGCAATTCAACACTTTTTGTCTATTCCACACTTTTATTTTCCTCAGCACTTCACCATTCTTTTCCATGTTAATAAACTTACAATAAGAACAGTGTTCACATCTTCTAGTTAAAGGCATGCCACCCCTATTTCCTGTACTTTCCAGTAATCCTTTAAAATTTGTCATGTTTCTATATGTAAAAGTCGGTCTGGTATTAAATAACCGACAAATATCACTACCTGCTTGTAATAATGTCTACTTTTTACAAATAATTTTTTTCAATTTCCTTAGAGTCAGTGGTGTATTACCATATTGTTACCCAATTGGAAACTGGAACTGCTAGTCCTAGTCCTGAAAGACTATTAAGATCTAACAATCAAAACCTAATAGAACTGCATAAACCTATCCGTCCCTCAGACAAAAATCTCCTGTCCTTCGCCCTCGCACATCAATGGAACTCCCTACCTCCATCCATCCATACCACCACAAACCTCTCTTCCTTTAAAAACTAACTACACTCACACCTAATTTCTCAGTGTGAATGCTCCTGCTCCCATCCCACAATCTCTTCATCTCAGTCTTCTCCGATTCCATACATGGTTTTAGCAGGAACCAATCCAGGTGTAAATAACTACTCTTGATTTACAAAGCTGATACTTTTTATCTCAGAAATTGTCTCTGTAAAATGAAATATTTTATCTGTAATTAGTATAACCTAAACTTTGACTATCATTTTTCCTTTAGAAATTCTATGTTTAAATGCAATTTTTTTACTAGTACTTTTGTACTTACTATAACAAAAAAACTTTGATTGCAATTTTGTTTGTAATTACAGTTTTGTTTTTGGAGCTTTTCCCCCCAGGACTCCATTGAAAACGGGTTCTTCTAGGCCCAGTGGACTATCCTGGTAAACCAACTTCAAATAAAATAAAATAAATAAAATTCTTGTGTTTATATATATATATATATATATATATATATATATATATATATATATATATGTGTGTGTGTGTGTGTGTGGGTCTACTGAAAAAGACTGAAAATCCACCTCTTCGAAAACGAACAGTGGATTCTTGGTTACACGACAGTGCACTTAAGCGAAGATGCACTTCCACGAAGAACGGTTCAATGAACCATTAAGGAACACAGGACATTACAGTGGTGAAAGGGAATTTATGTGTTTCCCCACTGTAGTGCGATCTCGGAGTTGGTATATTTAAGTAGGGGGGTGGGGGTGCAGGGGGGTGTGCCCCCCTGCAAAAACAATGTTTTTGTGTTCTTCATCGGTTCGTTGAGCCGATGTTCGAGGAAGTGCACTTTCGCTTAAGTGCACTTTCGTGTAACTGTGGGTCTACTGTTTATTTTCGAACAAGTGAATTTTTGATAATATAAAGTAGACCCATATAGATAGATTTTATATATAGATATATATATATATATATATATATATATATATATATATATATATATAGATATATACATTTATCTATTACATCCCTTCAAATCAGGTAACCTTAAACCATTTTGTTCTATTGGAAGGATCAATTTATCCAATTTAACTCTTTCCCCTCTCCCCCCCAGATAAATTCCTTCAACTCTAACTATTATTGTCCACAGCTTCTCCTCTGATTGATAAAAATATACCTGACTCATAGATATAAAAATAAATGAACTAAAAACATTTTAACTGCTTGTATCTTAACTATCCATATTCATAAACAAGATCTTCCAGTTTCTAAGTTTTTGTATTATCTTTTGTTTAGTCTCTTCCCATATATCCTTAGCTGCCATAGGAGAAGCCTTTTAAAACCAAGCTCCTAGATACTTCTTATCGTGTCTCTATAAATATTGGTAATGCTGAACCAGTTCGTATGTGGGCACATAATTTGTGGCAATAGCATTTGTTTTATCTCCATTACTTTACAGGATCATAGGAGGTTACTAGGCTAATAGCTCCAGGGTCCTTACAAGCTTAGCCAAGTTCAACCCGTGTTCCTAAGGGGGTCTGGTTCAACCAGACACTAAAATCAGCACCTATTGCCCCTGTCCAAGAAGGACACAGGTGGAACCCCCAGGGTGAATTATCTGTTACCCATCTAATCGTCCAAATTGCTCTTAAATAGGGCCAATGAGGAGCTTTGTTTAACATGAATAGGAAGTTTGTTCCAAAAATGGGACAACCTCTGCGAGACAAATCTCTCTCTCTCCAGCAAGTTCTGTTGAAGTCACATACTAGGGTAAGGTCTTTTGACCAAGTGACTCGTGTGCCATCTGACTATTGAATGTGCATTTCCATTAAAGCCGGATCAGAGATTACATTGTATGCAAGGCAC
Source organism: Protopterus annectens (assembly GCF_019279795.1). Lineage (NCBI taxonomy): Eukaryota > Metazoa > Chordata > Ceratodontiformes > Protopteridae > Protopterus > Protopterus annectens. Next base: position 1,269,761,978 of record NC_056728.1, read on the forward strand.
AGGTTGCCCCTGAGCAGTGTGTAAGTCACAGAGTAAAGTGACAATGATTTCAGTCTATCTGCATAAGAGAAATCTTGGATACCCTGAATTTTCTTTGTAAGGAACCTTTGTGGTCTCTCCATTTGCTGCAGGTGTTTGGAAAGGAACATACCAAAGGGATCATTATACTCTATTACTAGCCTTATGAGGGAAAAGTATGGGGGGATATAACCTCTTTTTTTCTGGAGGCAATGCTGTTACTTATGACACCTAAATGGTCTCAAAATGTTGCACAATACTGTTATGTACTTTTCTGGATTTAGCAGGTACAAAATAATACCATCTGCAAATAAAATCAACTTTTCATGATTACCAATACCAGTTATATCCTTGAATTTTGAAGTCCCTTATTTTCTTTGCCACTGACTCTAAATATAAAGCAAACAACAAAGAGGAAAGAGGACACTGCTGCCTGGCTCCTCTGGTCAAACACAACTTAACAGAGAGGAACCTCCCCACTTTAAGTCTTGCCTTCAATCCTTCATATATCCTCCTAACTAACCTTATTATTGTATCAGGGAATGTAAATGCTTCCATTGCCCTTCTCAAAAAATCCCCTCATATTACATTAATGCTTTCTCTGTATCAAGACCTACCTAAAACAGCAATATCATTTTACATTCTACTTCTCCCTGGATCATCACTGTTCTATTAATGTTGTTTGCCATTCTTTTAACAAGAATAGACATAAACACTTTATAATCACGATTTAAAAATGAATTGGGTCAATATGAAACTGGGTCTGATGGGTCCTTTCCATCGTTAGATAAAACAGCCACCACAGTTTTCTTGCAAGATATTGCTGCTTCCACTCCTTTTAAACAAAAGCTTCCCGATCCTTGTCACTTTCTTCCCTCCTAACATCTAAACCACCTCAAGAATACCATCTGCTTCTGGAGACTCTCCTGAAGACTGATTTATACATCACCATTTTTACTTCATCTCCTCCTATCTAAACTGTTAGCTGTTGAGCCTCATCTACCTCTACTCATTGGATTATTTAGTCTTCCATATATTTCCATTTGTGCTCTTTCTTGATTTCCACATTTTTCTGCTTTATACAAGTTTTCATAAAATGTCTGAATTATCTGTCATATCTCTACCGGACCTCTGCTTATTTCTATTGTATAGGGTCCCTAAGTTTCAAGACAAACAGAATAGTTGTGTAAGAACTTACCATAACCTTAGATGTTCTTCTCTTCCATGTTGCAGTGTTCATAACTGTAGTGATCTACAGACATCTGATCTCCAGCTCCGGGAATCAGTCTGTTTGTTTGTTTCGGCAGTCAGATAAGTACCCCTTTGGGTTTTTTGTTACTTTCTGATTCCTTTTCAAATGTACATGTCAGCTAGGAAGGGAAATTGTGTTTGTGGAAGACAAATTCCATATAAGGACAGGAAGCCACAGCTCAGGGAGTCGGAGGGGCCTACTCTACCCATTCCATCCTCCTAAGTGTCAGCCTCTACGTCACCACACCCTTCTACTCCTCTGAAGAGGAAACAGAAATTAAAACATAGGGAACATAGAGAAGCTGAACCACTTCCTGGATGGGAGTTTTTTTTCCCCAAAATCTTTTCAGGGCACTCCAGGTCCTCCAGTCTCGGGTACCTCTACCAGCCCCTACACCTTTGCTGCCTAAAACATTATTCTAAATGATTTTGTGCTCTGGAGTTATTATCAAAAACAGTTTCTTAACTACCATCTTTCTAAACTCATGTACATAATCCAGATATTCCGTTATTTTCTGTTTAGCACTCTGCATCTGTGCCATTTCTTATTCAGGAATATTCCCTTTATTATGCAATACTTTAACCATTGTTAGCCTCTCTAAGTAGCTCCTATTATTTCTTAAGCATATCTCTTTCTTTTTTTTTTCCTACCATAATATTAAACTCCATTTTTACTTTATCCCACTCCCTGGCTGAAACCCCTGAATATATACATCTATCATCCCTAAATAACTTTCAAATAATTTCCACTACCCATTCCTTAAATTCCTGTCTTTTTAACACGTAAAGTTCCAGAATCTAATTTTTACTTCATTAGCCTGGTTTTATCTTAGTTTTAATCAGTGCATGATCTGATATTATTTGACGTGTGTCAAAGCCTTCAATTAAATGCACTTGTTCCTATGAAGTACAAATTCTATCTAGTTTAACTCGGTTATTGTACCTTGGGAAATAGGGTTGGGAGGGTGGCCTAATGGTTAAGTTGTTTGCCTTACGAACACAAGGTGCAGGGTTTGAATCTCACAAGGGATAATTGGCTAGGCTTAAAATGACTCGCAAGGGCAGTTAGCCTAGTACAAATCTATGAGTCTATGAGTCTATGTAAATTCCCTCTGTGGTCCTACTAATGAATTCAAATTTTCCATACCAAATATTTTCATAAATTTCTTCGGAAATCTACCGTCTTTTGTTATATTTTCCTTTCTAGGTCCTCCTGATACATCCTCACTATTAAAATATCAAGTCCCAGTCCCCACCCTTAAGTAACATTCCCTGCTGAAAGCTGATTATTTCTCAAACAATCTTCTTAAGCTCCATAATAGCAGTTGTTGATAGAATAAAAATGCATGCCAGCATAATCCTCTTTCCCAGCCAACATATCCTTACTACCACAAATCTACAACTGAAGCTCCTCTACCAATTATCATAATTATTTCCCTTTTCTTTTGCCCCAATATTGTTTTGAGTATCCATCCTGAAATCCTTAGTTTATCAACTTCACCTGCTCATTTCTTTCCAAATGTGCCTCCTGCAGCACTGCTACTTGCACTCTGCATTTCTTATTATAATTCTGTACTCCTTCCTTTCTGTCTATACAACTAAGGCCATCTACATTTCAGAATAATATGGGCAGTGTAGCCATTACGCTAAAAAGCCATTGTTCCCACCTATTACATAGTCAAAAAAAACTGTCATGTATATTTCCAGCTTTATGTTAAACGTAAACACTAATATTTGGCAGGCTGATCTTTATAAAGCTGTTTGATCTCATCCCCCTTTGAACATATCTCACATTTTTCAAGACTTTTTTTTAATGAAAACCTTCAAACAGAAATGAAAACATTTTCAGAACAAACAGCTATGTAAACGTTTGCTCCAGAAATCTTTAGGCTGACCCTGTTGTTATTCATATATCTCTTCCTAAGGGGTCTAATAAAGCAGCTTCTCTGAACACTCTAATATAAAGTAGCACACATACCTACTGAAAGATTTTGGAAGAAAACATACCTACTGAAAGATTTTGGAAGCAAATGTATACTTGTGCTTTTCTAGCCATGAAATCCATCAACTAGTAAACCACAGAGTATGTCAATTGGTCAAATTATAGACTGCCATGGAGTTCATCAAACTAAACTAACCAAATCAGAAGTTCATTAAAATCAAGTCCATTACATTTCCAAAAACTGCTTTTTGCTTTCAAAGGGTTTGTCTTCTTCTCTAAGATTGCACAGCCTCGGAGCTGGTATATTTACAATACAGACTGTGGTGGATGCATTGGAGGAGGTTGTACCCCTCCAAAATTCCTCACAGAAAAGTTACAGACCCATATTGTATGAGTTTGCTTTGAGGAACTGAGATTTGGCAGGTAATTCCCAAGTTTTTCAACACAGAACTATCAGACCCATATTGTCTGTTAAATAACTAAAAGCGCCAGAAACAGTGGAACGGAAATGTGGTTATTAACCAGTATGAGATCATTAACTAAAAAGACAATTCACCCAAAAGTATTAAAATTACTTTTCTTAGGAAGAAAAATGATTAAGCTGACTCGGACTGCAGGCTGAAATGGGCCCCCAGCCCAGTGGACTAACCCGGTTAACAAAGGACAAATAAAATAAATAATAAATGAATAAATAAAAGACACAAATTTTCCAAGACTATGAATGTGATCAATGGCTAGATGACTCTGCATAAAACTCATCTGCTTGTTACTCCCTGTTAAACCAAATGGAATAAAGGACCACGACTATAAAATTTTCAACTTCTATTATTTTAAATTATTTAACTACTACCCTCTTTGAAGGATACACAATTTTTTTTTACTCAAGTGTTTTTCTGCATCAAAGAAAGTAAGAAAAAGTAAATTGTTATACTAGTAGCTGTATAAAAATAAAACTGCTCAAAAGGTTGACCTTTCACACTTTTCTTCACCATCTTAAGCAATATGTTTGGCCTGACACTTTAGATATGAAAGGTGCTTATATCGGTATCCTAGTTTTCAAAGCTCACAGACAACTTATAAGGTTTTGAGAAGGGAAATGTCCTTACAATTTAATTTCCTTGACATCAGTCCTTTGTAATGCACCCAGGGCACTTGCAAAATGTGTCACACCTCCAAACTTTGCCTACCTGAAGTTTCAAAGGTTACATATTTATCCTTATCTGGACCTCTGGATATTTTACAAATGGTCTTCTAGAAAACTTTCTGATCATTTTTCCAGCCTGAGGCTGTCTATGAATTATAAGAAATAAAACCAGCTTCAATCTCTGACAAACTGATTTCTCAGGGTTGCTCTGAACACAAGTTCATATAATTTATTGTTTCCCTTCAACAGGCCAGGATGCAAATGATAATGGAATTCTCTCACAGATTTCCCAAAGCCAAACTCCATTTGGGAGAATTGCAATGGCATATGTACAGTCTTTACAGTCATAGTGCCAGGTAGTATATTAAGGTTTACCATTTGTTCCTTAAATGTCAGACCCTGACAAAAAACAATCTGTATTATATTTGGGAAGCTCATCTATTGGACCAAATTCACAGCCAGTGGTGCCAAATTAAGACAAAATTCACCATCAGCCACAAGGAGATTCTGTCCATCCTCTAGTTCTAATAGCTTTACAATCAACAAAGAAACCAACTTTTTTGTTCTTAATACAACAAATAAGTGGTGCAGTCACAAACAAGAAAGAACCTTCACTTACATTCTTTGTAAACTCATTGTGATTATGATGAAATAATCTCTTCAGATGACTTTTATTCTCCACCTGGTTTACATTTCAAGCAAAGAAAATACATCAGCAGGCAATAACAGGCTTCAACATCTTATGACTGGCAGATGAACAAATATACTTTAGTAATATTGACAAACAAATGGATCAACCCAAAGTAGACAGTTTTCCTCACTCTCAACAGAATCAACAGCTTCCTCTGTTCTGTTCCAGACTTTCTCAAACTAAAGCAATGTAGGCCAGTGTCTTGTCAGTAGGATCTAACATATCCCCTTTATGCTAATGCTTCTGAGCCAAACAATTCTTTTAAAAGTGAAAGTACAGAGGAAAACTTAATTCAAATAACTCAGATGTGACCAAGACAGCTTTGGTTTATGCTTTTAACATAAATTTAGGTCACTCCTCTAGTAATGCTACTGCTTTTGACATAACAGCAACAACAAGGTACAAACTGGCATGGAGATCTCAATTTCCTGACTCTATCAACCCGGAAAATGACAGTTTAATACAAATAACCATCAATTTTCTCTAAAAATTGTGTCTCTTTTGAAGAAAAGAAAACAAAAACACACACCAGACAATTATACATCCATAAGCAGACAAAATTTATAATCAAACTGATGATGTTTGTATGCCTCCAGCTATAGGTTCTTATCTCACTGTAAAAAAGGACCCAAATGGGATTCTGCAGCTCAAGTCTCAAAGACTTTCAGTATGTACTAGGCAGGGACACACGTTTTGTAAATAAGAAATTAACCCTTCCTTGCTTTGACCCTATCAGTTTATCAGATCTCAAATATACATCAGCTAAGATGACTTCCAAGCAGGAAGCACTAAAGTGCTTCTCATCTGCAGATCCACTCTTCCACTAATGCTAAACAACTCCGGCAATGGCTGGAATATGCACATACCTGGTATACTGAAAATGGTCTCAAGTTAAATGCAAAAAATAGTGTGTAGTAGCATTTGGTATAAAAAAAAATTAACACCTCATTTGCTTTAAATGTTACTCCCCTTCAGACACACATGATCATGTGAGACCTGGGTACTCATCAAAACAATTATTTCTCATTCAATTATCATGAGTCAGCTATAGTAATCTTCTATCGAGCCCACTTTATTTCCAAAAGAATGTCTTCAAGATCCATTATTTACCACAATGGCTCCTTAGGTATGTACAAATTGAAGCATATAGTTTGACTAGTAAAGTCTCAAAGATACCTTACCAATAAAATCAACGTCATGAATTCTTTCAACTATCCTGATATATTAGCACAAGCCTCACTATACTCTGTAGCCAACAAGCTGCTCTGATGTGACCTGTGCCTTGCTTTTCGAGCCATGAAAGACACAATTCTATTTAAACTTCTCTTTCTTTGGAAAACTACAAACACCCACACTACTGACCTAAGTTTATACCAGCAAATAAACAGGACTTGTTAGAGATAGGTTCATAGTGCAACATACTCCCAGCCTATGAAGTAAGTTATCACTATAGGTCAAATAAATTACTACTTTGACTACCTTTAGAGTTAGTGGATTGGTAGACACAAATTTACATCAGGATTGTCAGGTACAGCCCTGGTTAACTTGGAAGGTAAACACTATTAAGTGTCTGATAAAGGAAGCATTAAGTGTCTGATAAAGGAAGCATTAAGTGTCTGATAAAGGAAGCATGAACTTTTAAGTGCCTATTTAAAGTTATGCATGGTTAGGCATCTTACGGTCTTTATGGCCCCTTGCCAAGTACTGTTCCTAAGTTTTTAAGTGTAAGGCTGCTAAAAGTAGTTTTCCATAATGAAAAGGTGTCAGTAAATCCCTGCATATTGCCTAACACAGCTGAGGTCACTGAATCAGTTATTCAGTTGTATTCTTTAATAAGCAAGAAACCAAAGAGGGACGATATCTGCACCACTAAGGTCACTCCGATGTTGGTACTTACATATTATCGCAACCAGATTTCCGCACTGCCATAATTTGGTATGTGTGTGTGTGGAAACAGGTTGCTTAATCTATAAAGGGGACTGTGAAGAAGAAAACATTACTCTGTCAATGTGGGGATGAGCCATGAAGAGGAGAAAGGGTGCGAGTTTGTACCTCTTTGCTCCTGAAACTACACAGTGGTGCTCCACTTTGCAGTGCCTGCATTTGTCAAGACGATGCAAGCTACTGGAAAAGCGAGTCACCAAATACACCCTGCGACAATAGGAGATTGTAAATATGTCAAGGGCAAGGATTGCTGCTTTTCTTAGGTTAGGTAAAGTGCTGAGTTACACAAACTCCAGTCAATAATTTCAGTTAAGGTGCTACCAAAGTGTCCCCATGGCCACACTTTACAAATACAGATAAACTCAAACTCACTTTCATGATTACACACGTAGTAAGAACACTTCCCAAAACATCTTATTGCCGGACAATGCGCTTCTTCCTGTACTTTGTGGCTGTTAGCAGTTTTTTTTTTTTTTTTTAATTTTGACCTGAAGATGCCTTTACAAATAGTACTCCCCCCCCCCCCCAAAAAAAAAGTGACCAAAACCATCATTACAGGGTCTGTCTGCCTTTGCCTTCTCTAAAGGCTTCCTTCCACACAGTCAAAAGAATCCGTTCGTCAGAACAACAGCAGGCATTCTAATTCAAGCGTGCGTGTGTAAGGCACTCTGAAAACAGGAAGCGGGTTTCCTCAAATGTTTGTTTTCCCCTTCACAGACCCTGTAATGCAAAGCTAGTCCACAACAAATAAAAACCAGACCTTAAATACCACCTTACAGTGGTTTGTGGCCTCATTTGTACTGAAGTATTCTAAATTCGCAACCGCAAAAATCTGGCTGCGATAATACGTAAGTACCCCGATGTTATAACCATATAATAAAACATATTATTAAAACTAATCATGTGTTCTTTCTTTTAATGAAGGAATACAAGGTTGCAGAGTTACTGAACAAATGTTTGCAAAATGTCTGGTTAAAAGTGCTATTTTCTGCTACAACAAATACTTTAAACAGATGGTTAAAGCACACTCTAGTAGGCCAGTTGTGACTACTGGAGCCTTTTTCAAGAATGTATCTGCTCACAGTATTTGTGACACAACTTCTTGGGCATTCATTCGCATTCTCTCTACAAACTGGATTTTATGTCTAAAGGTAGACCAGGCTATGCATCAGTTTTCACAAAAGACTTGATTGACGCTAGTTTCCCTTACAGCTCAGATCTTAGTCTAAAATGGGTGCTCTCCCAGTTATTCCATGAATTACTACAACAATGATTCTTACACTAAACACAGTACAATGGAGTGAGTGCAATCATTATAACAGTAACTGCTCTGGTAACAAGATCAATGCAGCAAGACAGGCTCCCTCACTCCTTCTCCCAATCCTGCTTATTACAATTCGGATGGTTCCTGTATACAATCAATCTCTATACCAGTTACAGACATTCCACTGGGTGTGTTTCTCGACTTTATTATAAGATTACAATGTTTAACACAGTTTGTTTCACACACAGTTCATGCCTCCAAATTTATTTTGTTAGGAAAAATTCAGTATTTATAGCATACTCCTTGAATACAATTTCTCACTAGCATAGATTTACTGTAAGTTTTCCCATCTTGTTGCAGACTTGCTATGCTCCTTTAGACTCCTTCAAGAACATTTTTGATAGTGCATCTCTGTAGCCACTCTTCAGCATTATGTCTTACAGTTAGGCTTCCACTAAACATCACAGCATGAAGCTGCAACCACATGCTCCTTATAATAGTCCAATGCTAAGATATCTGGTTGGAAAGCAGACATCCATCTCCAGCCTTACATAATCATATTCTGAATTCTTGCAGTAATGATCCTATTACTCAAATACCTGTTGCTATGTAGAGGGTATGCAATCACCTGTACTTTCTCTGTTGCTATGGGGAGGGTATGCACTCACCTGTACTTTCTCTGTTGTTATGGGGAGGGTATGCACTCACCTGTACTTTCTCTGTTGCTATGGGGAGGGTATGCACTCACCTGTACTTTCTATACTTCACCCTTACAAGTCACACAGGCAATCTAAGTACCCTGCCTATCCTTCCTCTCCCAGGATTGATCAACATCTCCTTCCAAGCCTAATCATCCTCTCAGAAGTGAACTACAATCTCTGACTGCTTTATCACCACTTGGATCGCAACCATCCCTGAATGGTCTAACAGTGACTGGTCCTTCACCTCCAAATGGTGGATCACTGATCAGTCCTATCACTGAGCTACCACCCTGCCCACACCAACACTCTTTGGAAAGTGTACAACCTATTCACACTGTACTAGATATTCAAGACACTATTCCAAAGTAAAAGAGAAGCAAATGATTCAGTTCATGAACTGCACCTCACTAGAGCTGCAATGAGTGCATAACTATATACTTAGAATACTAAGTCAAACACACACATTTACTCTAGACTTCTCAACTCATGGCACATAGCCTGTTTATATACCATCATCTGTTGTTATGGAGATATATTCCATAAAACCCACCAAGAAGTTTTGTGCATTTCATGTTAAGATAAAAACACAAGCATGAACGATTGTTCACATAAGAAATGCATACCAAATGTTTGGAATGTGCTATACTGTACAAGAAATATGTTGCTTGAATAATAAATCATTTGCTGGTGATGACTGTCTTTTTTCCTTTGGATATTATGATCTTCTAAAATGTCATGTTAAAACAAGTGGCCATTAAGACATTTTCTTTCTTTTCAGGGTGAAGGAAACTTCAGTGGAAGAAACCTCACTTCCATCCCTTTAGATTTACTGAACTCTACAAAAGTAGATTTAAGTAATAACTGCATTACTTTAAGTGACTCAGACAGAGAAGTTCTTAGGAACCAAACCCAGCTGCTAGAACTAAACTTAAGGAGCAACTGCATTTCTCTTCTACGCAATCAGAGCTTTTCTCAGCTTGAGAAACTGGAGGTACTTGATGTTTCTTTCAACAACATAAGCCAGATTGAAATCAATACATTTGGAAGCCTTCATAAACTGAAAAATATGAATCTTTCTTCCAACAAAATATCTTATTTCACTTTTGGAATGTTGCTGCCTTCACAAGATTTGGAGGTTTTAGATTTAAGCAGTAATATTTTGGAATACCTTGATACAAAGGAAAACAAGAGTTCCAGGTTGAAATCAATACATTTGAGTGAAAATCCTTGGAACTGTAGCTGTGACTTCCTTGAAATGCAAACCTGGCTGAATTCTACAAACATAACAAGTAAGTTATATAGTTTTAAAGTAAAGACACCACTTGTTTTGCTGGCATCTACACACCTGTTGTCTACCCCACTCCAGTCAGAATTTGTCTATAAATAAATGACTACTGTGGCTAGTGTATGTGTGTGTGTTTGTGTATATTTATAAAATGAACACTTCATTTATATGTTTAACATTTGATTTTTCACATGTCTAAGCAGTATACCAGTCTAACAAATTCTGCCCTTCCTGCATTGCCCAGGAACCCATGTTCCCCCCTCCAATCAAAGGCCATTCTTCTGGTATTAGAGTGTTACACAAATATATGAAAAATGTATGAGAAAAGAGAATTACATTGTAGTGGGTGGAGCATGGTGATTACGGTCCTATTTTCAGAAAAAAAAGACAAACTAGTTAAGCAATAGTGTGGCCCACGACCTGACAAATGTTAAGCACCCCTTGCTTATGTCATTAAGGTTGGATCTACCACTCAGCAGTACAATCTGCCTATTCTGACCAGCAAATAACAGTGGCAGAACAAAGGATTTGTTTCTGCCTGCTGTCCATACCCTTAAGGTGTCCCTAACTTCCTATAAAAAAAAAAAAAAAATCCTACAAAGTCGCTAGAATAACAGGATGTGTCCAACTGTATAAAGTTAAGGATATGAACTCAAACTCAAATGTAGGTCATTATTTAGTGACGTCAGTCCTCAGTGGTTTCTCTGAAAATCACAAATTTTAGAAGGAGCAGATCAAAAATATGAAGCAGTAATCTGGATGTTCAGCAAAAATCTATACAGCAGAGGGGCATTAAAGGTAGGCGTAAACATGATGGACAGAGTTACACTGCCTTTCTGACCACTAGGTTTTTTATGGCTTTCAAAGCCAACAAAACACTTAAGAGATTTTTTCCCTGTACCTAATACTACATGGAGCAGATTAAGCTCCACGCAATACAAAGAATTATGATCATCTCACTGATCATAAACTTGTATTATGTGTTCGCTACATAGATGCCAAGATTCATTTCTCAAGCTTCACTCTCAAGGTGAATTTCTTGGCAACCATTCCTCAAATCCGTAATAAGCGAGTTATGATCAGCTATCTGAGCATAATTCTCTGTGTAATTATTTGATCAGAAATGTCTTTTTTTTTTTTTTTTTTTTTTTTACTTCAGACAAATGTTTTTTGACACTGAAAAAAGTAAATTTAAGCATGTCAATGCTTGTCACAATGTCGCTTCCTCCTATATGATTTAAAATGAACAAAAAAAAAATATGTTTTCATGTACAGCATGACTTCTTCATTGAAAACTACATACATGTACCTTCTATTTGTACCATCACTAAACAGTGGCACTGAGAATTCCCAAACTCACATTCTCAAGTTTTCATACTGCCCCAGTCTCGCAGTGTCCAAGATCCAAAATAATATATATAAAGACACAACCACTATGCTATAATCAGTCATGTTTCTAAACAGAAGGACAAAGATGGGTGAGTCTCCTACTCTCAAATCCCCATATTAAGTACACCTAGGGGTACTATGGGGGACCAACCTCCAGATGAGGAGTCTTTAAAATTGACAGATTTAATTAATGAATTAATTAATTTATCTATTCACACTTAATTACCAGGAAAGTCTGAATAGGTAGGAGCCCATTTCCAGGGAGACCCAGGGAGAAAAGCTCCAAAGTATTACAAAACATTTTAAGAACAGTCTTTAAAAATAATACAAAAAAACAGCTACAGTTTAAATAATGATACCAAATTAGTCATACTATGAAAGCAGTGGTTAAGAATAGATACAAATTATAAGATATTGATTTAGTACAGAACTTTTGGCCAGTTTTAGATAAATTAAAGACAAGTTAGTAAAATACAAACAGGAATTGCAATACAAAGTGAGAGAAAGCAAGTTTATGGTATATTTAGAAAGGAAGCCAGGAGACAGAAATGAACAGAAGTAAGGAAGTGAGTGAAGAAGGGAGGGTAAGAAGATGTAAGATATGAATTGGTACTTGTTCTTATTTAGGAATATAGTTTATCCTGGAGTTGAGCAAGAACAGTGCCAGCTTTTGGCTAGGACATCTTTCAGAATGGTTTTCAAGGATGGGAGGGAGGGTACTGACCTGACAGATAGAGATAAGGAGTTACAGACCTTAGCAGCATAGTACGAGTATAGACAATGCTCAGCAGATTTGATAGGTTTGTGGACAGACAGTTTTTGGTCATTGGATCGTAATGACTGACTGATAATACAGTTATGTAGAATGTTATTTGGTGCCAGGCAAGCAGATGGATTCTGGATAATTTTGCAGATGGTAAGAAGCTGTGTATATGTTAGTTGATGGGATAGCTCTAACCAATTTAGGCTTTTTAGTACTATACAGAGGTGGGTTCTGAAAGGGGCATTTTCTGCAAATTCAGCAACTTTGTTACAGCACTGTTCAGGTTTTGATTTTTGTGATGACTGAAGGTTAGTAAGGATGGGAGTGCCATAAAGAAGTGTGGGGGGGATAAGTAGTGGCAAGTGTAGGTTTAGTTGTGTTGGTGAGAAAGTTTTTGGCTCTATAAAGCACCCCTATTTTTTTATGAGTTTTTCTTATGCAATTTTGTATATGCATGTCGAATTTAAGATCATCATCCACTATCATTCATGGGAGAGGGATATGTGGGAAAAAAGAGGTATTTTTTTTTTAACGGTTGATCATGAGTTGTGAGTTACAAAGCAATGTTTCAGTTGCTGTTAAAGCTTCCAGCGTAAATTTTTGGAAGTGTGCCATGTTGCGAGATGTCCAAATGAGTGCATAGTCATCTGCGTGCTGTATTAGGGAGGCATGTTGTGTAGCTGCATGGTGGGTGTTAGTAAGACTGTTAAAGAGGTAGAGAGCAAGGATAGAGCCTTGTGGTACACCGGTGGTGGATGGGAGATATGGTGAGAGGGTGGAGTGCCATTTTACTTATGTATACCTATTAGACAGGTAGCTTCTGAACTACAGAAGAGTGGGATGAAAGTCACCTAATGACAACATCTGAAGCAGAAGTTTGCGGTAACAAACTATGTTGAAGGGTTTAGACAAGTCTATAAATAAGGAGGAAACTAGTTTGCCAGCATCTCTACCTTTACTGACAATATCTATATAGGTTAGGAGTGCAGTGTTAGTACTATGGGAAGGACAGACGCCATGTTGTGTGGGGGATGGGAGTTGTACCTGCTGGATATAGTTTAGCAATTGTTTTTGAATACATTTGGAGAGGAGGGATAAGGTTGCTATAGGTCTAAAGTTAGTAACGTCTGTTGAATTTCCTCCTTTGTGCAAAGGGATAATCTGTGATTTTTTTTTTCTGGAGAGGGGGGATGTGGGATTCCTGGACTGAGCTATTTATAAGACTAGAGACACAGCAGACAATGCTATTGGCTGCCATTTTAAGGTACTCGCTTAGAAGGTGGTCAGCTGAAGTACAGCATAATTTGAGTTTATTTAAAAGTAGTTTTACACAGGATGTGGGCACAGGTTTGAAGGTGAAAGTGGATGTGGTGATACATGGCTGCTGGACACAGTCAGGATTAGATGTTGGGGAATCCATGGTTAGAGATGTTATACTATCTACAAAATAAGATTTAAATTGCATTGCAGTTTCGAGTGATGAGTTATTGGAAGAGTGGTTAGGGTTGAATTTATGGCCAGGATGCAAGATTTATTTAATGGCTGTCCAGAATTTTTTAAGGTTAGGCTTACTATTATTCTGAAAGTTATAGTACAGTGTTTTTGTCTTCATTAATTTGTCTTTTACTACAAAGTTTTCATGAGATTGTGGTGTTTTATATTTTTGCCATTGTTGTCATGCTTTTTTTATCCTGCATTAGCATGCTATTCTTGTTGGATAGCTAAATTGCATTATTTGTTTTAATCTCTTCCTTCTAGGAGGTGATAGGCTATTCAGGATATTCGGGAAAGTTGTATTGAATTAACTTACAGCATCATCTAAGGGGAGAATTTTTAGGAAGTTCCAGTTAATGGATGACAGGGTAGTAATGAACATTTCTGGGTTAAACTTGGAAAGGTTGCATGTTGTTTTATAAATATGCCATTTAAGTGGATGTGTGAGAGGTCTGTTTGCACAGACTGGGAGATGATTACTGAGACAGTCAGACATTGTACCAAAGGAGGTGTATTTGCTACAGTCTGACACTAGGATCCAGTTTAAAAGTGAATTTGAAGTCTTGCTAAAATGTGTGGGGCTATTAATTAGTTGTGTGAAACAAAATAAGGTCACACTAGATGTACTTATGTCCAAACAACTGACATTCATATCACCTAATAGTAGCTTTTCTTGTGGAATTGTTATGGATATCCAATGTAAGATATCTTCCACTACATATGTATTGTCCCCAGGAGGGATATAAAGTACTGTCCCCAGGAGGGATGTAAAGAACAGTAATGCACATTGGTTTATAACTGTTGAATTTCAGGAAGGCAATCAGAAGTTCTGCTGAAATGAATTTTATTATTGGTTTGTAGTACAGGAAAATGTGGTACCTGTTGGGAAATATCAAAGCTAAACCATCACTTTTCCTCTTTAAAGTCATTATAGATGATATTATAGTCTGGAGGTGTCATTTCAAAGTTGCTTATATTGGGTTTAAGCCAAGTTTCAGTTAATGCAAGAATATCAGGCTTATGCTGGGTAAGCCAAGCATGTAGTTCAGCAACTTTATTTCTTATGTTTCTAACATTTACGGCAGCAAAACTTAGATTACTTTGGTTAGGGGTTGACTATTGTAGGCTTCTGTCACAGACTGTCACCTTTCTGCAAACCTCAACCCAACCATCCCCCTACTAGTTTGTTACTCCACAGTGCCCCCTGACTCATACATATTATTTAAATCTGGAAGGTCACCTTACTTTAATTGCACACATGCCTTCACTCAATTCAAACTAAGGTAAAATACTATAAAGCATTTCATTGGAATTTCCAGTCTTCAAATATTTCAGTGGTCATTTTAAACTCAAAGCCATACCTTCTTTTCTAAATTTGGCATAATTTTAACATATCTAAAGGACCTCACAGATGAACTATACCCAAGAGACTGCAATATTCAGTTGTGAAGGGTGCTTAAACAGGCCCTTGTGCAAAATATTAAATATATACAGTATTTTAAACTAATGAAAGAGGGACATAAGATGAATGTGTAGAAAAATGGGGCCAAATATTTAAACCACCTTAACTGGAAAACTGGACAGATTGCTGATATGTAGCTTAATGGGTTGTGCAGCACAAAATACAGTTGGTTAAATGTGACAGTTGCTAAAATATGGAACTATGCCATAAAGTAACTGTGGTCAATGGATATAACCTGAACAACTATTCTGGAGGAAAAACAAGAAGGAAAAAAGTGTAACAGCCCTTGACACACAGTAGGAGGAAAGGGCACCTGAATATTTACCTGATTTAATGGTTCTATCCAAGGAAATGTCTTACAGGTTCATAAGTAAACACTAGGCTAATGACAACAGAGGCCTCTTTAAGCCTAGCCATGCACCCCAAATATATATCCCAAGTTTAGTAGCCCTAAGATTATTCTAAGGGGTATATGTAGGCTGGGGCTTGATGGTCAAGCATTTACAGGCTGCCTCTGTCCATTAGGGACATAGGTGCCAAGAAAAGGGGGTGAATTTCTGGTTCCCCAACCACTGGTCCAAATAACGCTTTAATAGGGTTAGGAAAGAACTCTGCTTCACATGGACAGAAAGCCTGCTCCAGAGAAGTAGTACTCTGTGAGATACATATCTGTCCCTCCAATATGACCTACCTAAGTTGCAAGCAAGGTTTAAGTCCCTACTTCAGGTAATTCTTAAGCTATTTGTTTTGCAGATATGCAGAAGGTCTACCTGAGCAGGATCCAAGGATGCCTTGTATGCAAGGCATAAACCTATTTTTTTAAATCAGATTATTTTGTTCAAGTATCAAATATACAATTTGAAAAACTGCCCCATAACTCCAAAGTTATGAGCCTGCATTTCAAACTGCAGCATATCATGACCATAACTTTGGAAATGTTCAACATTTTGATCTAAAAACTCAAAATGCAGCCATTTCTTCAGAAAAATCTCAATAATGTGAGTCACAGACACAGCCACATAATTTCATCATATCAAAGATTCACTGTGTGAGATCACTTGCAAAGTTTCAATGTACAAAACTGTCATCATTTAGTTAATGAACCAGCATTACAGACATAGTAAGTTGAAATTCTGGCATAAAAACACTAAAAAACACAAATTATAAATATGTGTTTGGTTTGATAAATGAAACTTCATAAGTTTATCAGGTTTCAATATCCTCTCCCCAAATTTCTATAAGATTAGCTGAGACCTTTGGCAATGGAAGCTGACAACTGCGACATGGAATGCCACTTCACCGCTGGGAAAGAAGGCACAGCCTGTGTAAGTGGCTGACAAGTACCAGCCAGATACAGTTGGTCTTACTTCAACACACTGCATTATTTCTGTAGCTAGACTTCTCAGCTGGAGGCAGTCTTTCATCTGCTTTGGAGCTGCAACTCAGGAGAATTGCATTGTGGACTTGCGAATACTAACAAGCCCCAAGATGTCTGCCATATAGCTAAAGTGTATGCCACTGGCTAAAAGGGCATTTGCAATGTCTTTGTGAATTTTCTTCAATGTGACTGTGAGCTACGGAAAGGAAAACCTTGGTTGGTTGGTTAAATGTAAAATTATTCACTGCATTAGGACTTGGAGACCATGGCTGTTGTCCTTCACAGATTACCAGCTGCTGGCTCCAAAGTGCTACTGAAAGACTTCAACACAAATATGGGAATGATGAAAATGCCTGGGGGGGTGTGATTACAAGCAAATGCCGGTCTTACTCAACCTAAACGGTGAACTGTTACTGGAATTCTGAAAAAGTCAAGCACTGTCCATAAAAATACAATGGCTAAATACAAGGCTGTTCATAAACGTACTTTCTACCAGAGCACCTTGGGCCAAACATCTATGTTTGACTTTAATCATGTCATCAGATCCACATATGTATGTTCTGGATGCTTACTCAAAATAGTTGCTAAATTAACTCTAGATAGCACTGAGCCGGGTCAAATGGCTGGAGCAATGGCTGAACTGATGTGGAAAACCAAACATGTGAGAATGTCCTGGGAACACAAAGAAGATGCTATACAAGACAGCTTCAACTCTCACCTCCAAAGGAGTTTCTCTAGTGTAACAGGGAAGGTCAGTATATGGAATTTAAATGGCCCATTTTCAGGGCCTGTATAGCTGAAATAGTAGCAAGGAGCTATGGATGGAAGGTGATCACTGCTTGGCATAGTCACAATCCCTGGACCTTCAGAGGGACAGGAATAGTGAAGGTATGGCAGCATGAGATCCTGGGGGCTGGCCACTGCTGTATGCCACTTTGTACTTGTATTTGTGAATGAAAATCGTGTCCACCTTTTCAGGATTAAGCTGAATATGTTAAGGATGGGCAAAGGACTCCACATCAAGGGTGTGTTTTAACTCCCTTCCTCTTCATGATTTTTTACAAACGGGATTTATCAAGGTGCAAGGTGATTTGGATAATATGTAGTCTGGAGACCAGACAGCTGCATTATTTTTGTTTCCCAGTGATACTGTCCCCTCCTAACCTCAAGTGACTACGACCATTGGTATGCATGGAGCAATTCATTGCAAGGTAATGGAGCATTTGGGATGGAAATAAGTGCTAAATCACATATTTTAAATATTTTATTTCTATTTGTTTTCCAGGGAAGAGCATTAATCTCCACAGACACTTTTCAGACTCAGCCCAGGAGCACTGTCTGGTTAATTGACTTTCTCAGCGTCACACAGGCAATAGAGGGCAAGGAAATCAAAATTTGCACCACCTTGCAGGTAGTGATTCTCTACTGGAAGAATGAATTACTTTTTGCAAAAAATGTCTTTGGGTCTTGCTCATGAGACAGGCTAGTGGGAATCAAGTGATTAACCAATCTATGATTGCTGTAGCAGTACCATAGGCAGAGACTGTGGTAGTGAACTGAGAGCTTTATTACAGTTTGGAGACCTCATTTTACTAGTTGATCCATGTCCCCCATACTCAATTATTGTCATAAGCTTTGAGTTGCGACTTACTGTAGGTGCAAGTGACATAAAATGAGGATCCTTCAGACTGGTAAGTTTAATTGACTCACTTCGCACAAAGCTATGATCTGACAAGAATATGTCCAAACTGACAATTGTTTTTATGTGCAGGGAATCACCCCACAACCTCCATGCACTCTCTCCAAACTAATAGAAATAATCATAAGGTCACAAAACCTCAGGGTACATTACAAAACATGTCAACCCAAGCCCATCAGGTTATGACCAACTTAAAAGGCAAGATGCTCAAGTAAACTAAAACTGTTCCCTTGCTGGGCTAACTCTGTTTTTTGACAGAGTGAGGTGCATGGCAACCGAGAAGGATCTCAATGTAGAGCCACAGCTGCTCTGAATTCCAAGAGCCAGCTGAAGTTGTTTAAGAATCTAGTGAAAATGTCCCTAGACACCTCCCACAGTAGGTGAATCAGGAATGGCCACTGGGAGGATGCTTCAGGACAGAAGCAGGACTTTCTGGAGCAATTTTACTTCTCAGTGTACTAGGAAATTCCCAGAGATCGTGCAAGATGAGTTAGGCATTGTTGCTGAAAATAGGGTAAGTCTGAACTGCCATGACCAGCTTACTACTACTGTGACCCTCACCATGATAAGGTGTTTAGAAAATACATAAAAGGATGAACTTGCTATAAGACACTAAGACAGTTTCTAAATTGTGTTTTATATACATAAAGCTGATTTTTCAGCTTCAGTAAAAGTTATTTTTTTATCACAAAAAGAGATTTTGCATCTATCGTGTGAAATTACTATGCAAGTCAAGTGAAATCTGACTCCTGTACTTCTATTTATTAGGTAGAATTGCACAGAAACTGTTGACTTTGGGGAGAAAATACCAAAAGTCACCATTCTTATGGTCCAGCACTTACTTAGGTTAATACAGCTTTATAATTGTTTTGTAGTCTTGTACTACTTTGACCCCAGAGTTTACAATTCAGAAAACAACTTATGAAAATTCTAGCTTTTATTGTCAAATCCAGGTCTAACTGCATGTGTTTTTTTCACTAATTAAAAAACTCTTATGCTTTCTTCACACAGTCACCTTTTATGTCAAATATGTCAAATATTGTCAAATACTGCAAAATACTGAAAACCAAGAAAGTTAATGAGCATGCATTTTACTATGTTAGGTCTCATCCCAGAATTTAATTCCCAGTACTCCTTTACAACATGCCATGAATTTTACATGCATGTCTCATTTTTATACATACTGGTCAAAATGTTTCTCTATTCTATAAAGCACTGCATCTCCTACAAATACTATGTAACATTTGGAAAGTATATTAAGCCTTCATTTTTTTTCTTATCTTCCTCATATGACCTTATTTTGTTCATAAAAATATTTATGTACTATTACTGCACATTTTCTCCAACTCAAGTGAACAATGGGTACATATAATTTGTTCTTTGTGAAAGTGTGCATTCAGCATGTGACCACAGTCCAAAAAATACTTCAATCAAAGTAGGAGCATGTTTCCCATAAACTGAACAATCCATGCAGAAAAAAAACTTATCTCCTCTATAAGGATATTACTTCCACAAACTGAAGGGTAATACAACTGCAATTACTATGATTTATGTAGTTTTAATAACATACAGTTACAGCTATAGCATAGTGCAAAGGGAGCCACTAGAAATATGTATGAATCCCAAATGGGGAGGCCTCAAAGAAATCTAGAAACCTTGGAGATGGAGGATACAAGTAAAAAAGGAGTGGTAACAGAATTACTCCTAAAATGCCCATTCTGAACGACAAACTAGGTATATGACTGACCTCACAATAGGATGGGAATTGAGGCCACCTTCCCCTCCCTAACACCAAATATCCTGGTGAATCTGGGGAGTCCTGATGACTCAGTAGCCACAGAAAGTATAGGAACCTTGTGCTGACAGCCTAAATGACATTTTCTCCATAATGTTAACATATGTGGTAAAACTAGATATAAATGTCAAAGTGCAAATCTGATTCAGTCTGAAACTACATTGTTTTTGAGTAAGTATACAGCAGAGAAAATTCCCCTTTTGGTTCTGATGATGTCTTATCTGATGAAAGCACTTAACTGAATATGAGTTTTTGGACTTGGATTTAACTTCTGTTTCAACTGCTACCTGGTCATTTTATTTTCTTGTATTAAGTTCCAGTGCTGTTTTTTTGCTTGTGTTCTGGTTTTCATCTCAGTAATGTTAACATGTATGGTGAAACTAGATAAAGATACTTGGGTATAAATGCCAAAGTGCAAACATGATTGAGTGTGAAACTACATTGTTTTTGAGTAAGTACACAGCAGAGAAAATTCCCCTTTTCCAGAGATGCAGTGAACTTGAACTTGCCTTAAGTATAGCATTGCAGGGTTGATGTTCCCAGAGATAGGGTATGGAAGGTTTTGACTCTGCCTAAAAACTGAGCATAAAAATGTTGTTGTTGTTGTCTTTCGGCTTTTCCCGGTTAGGGGTTGCCACAGCGGAACTCCGGTCTGCTAATGATTGGCATTAGATTTTCACAGTGCCGAGTTGCCAGCTCGACGCCCAACCTTCAATGAAGGCACGCCCATTCATGCATGTCTTTCAGAACGCCACTCGACCCGCGGGGAGGACATGCAGACTCCACACAGAAGGCACTCCCTGCACACTAGCTGAGAATCGAACGGGAGAAACTGAGCTTAAACATAATAATTTAAAATGGAATTCAGTAGAAGCAAAAAAGAGTTATGTACTTAATCACCACGAACAAAAGGCCAGTGAATACAAAACAAATACTTTATTGTAAAACCTGCACAGAATTCTCTAGCGCCTCCGCTATTGCAACCTTTAACAGATCATAACTCCATCTTCTTTACCTCATCCTTTTATACACATTCCTTAATACAATTATGCAATAAAACAATAAAACAATTGCTCAAACAATTAGTTGCCATAACATCATAACAAGCACTTCCAGCTACATTCCTGATTCAAGCGTCTAGGGTATAATGTATCAAATTTTAAAATTAACATTGTTTTCTTTTCTTCTTAACAAATTTTTAACTTCAGAAATAGTCATAAAATTATTCACTTCTAACCTGTCTAGCACAGTTGCTTGTAACCCATCTGGGCTCCCATTGTGGCACTCATTAAAATATGTTGCTACTGGGCTTGTTTGTCTATTTTTCTTTATATCTCTCACATGTTCCTTTAGCTTGGTGGAGAAGCTTCTTTTGTTTCCCCGACATAGTTGTAAAGTTAACAGCAGACTATGTCATAAATTTATCTGGATGTATATTAACAGATTGTGAATTAAATGTTTTAAATGGAGGTTTAAAGTTCATACGTACCACTCTGACAAGACTACATGAATTAAAAGGGGACATTTTTTGTTTTAATCGTAAACTACATGTAATGGATTATTTTAATGGCAGAGAAAGAGATGTTGAGCCATATGTAACTGATGAAAGTAATGAATCTGTCTGTAGTGATGATAGTTTTTTCTCATGTAACTCAAGTGAAATGGTGAATGCATATTGTAAGTTAAATAAGGAAAACATTAAAGTGAAAAGTGATGTTATGCCTCCCCAAAGAAATGATAACATAAGACAGTTTGGAATGTCATTGAATTCTAGTATTGAAAAGGAATACCATACTTTTTTAAAAACATTAAAATGGTTAAATATAATTTAAATAAAAGTGAATGGAAATGTTTAAGTGAGCTAAGTCACAAAAGAGAGCTAATATATAAACCAGTGTACAAGAGGGGCAAATTGGTTATTCTGCACTACTCACTGTATTTAACTATGTGTTATACGAATTTAAATAATGAGCAAGTTTATAAAAAGGTAGGAATAAATGAATATAAGAAAGCAGAGGAAGAATATCAGGATTTAATAAATAAGGGGTCGAGACTACATTATTTTTCTTATGAAAATATACAATACAAGTTTAAAGGAAAGAAAAGTTTAATGGCTCAATTTTTCTGTATTCCCAAAATTCATAAAAATTTGTTTAATCCACCGGGACGTCCAGTAGTCTCAGCTTGTGGATATTTTATGTATAACCTAGCATGTTTCTTACATCAATATCTCTTGCCAGTAGTGGAAAAATTGCCATCTTACATCAAAGATGTTTTTGATTTCTTGGAGAAGGTAAAAGATGTAATATGGCAGGAAGATATGTATTTAATTGTGGTTGATGTAATCAGTTTGTATACAAATATCAAACATGAAGATGGTATGAAAGCCATGAAATTTTACTTACGAGATACCCCTGTGACAAAATGTGTTAGATTTAATGATGTTTTGTTTAAATAACATTTTTGAATTTAACGGTAGCCTATATAGACAATTACAGGGAACAGCAATGGGGGCAGCGTTTGCCCCCATGTATGCCAACATCTTCATGAGATATTTTGAAAGTCAGTATATATTTACAAATGATTTTTTTCTTAAATATATAAAAAAGTATTACCAGTTTATAGTTGATTTAGTATTTATTTGTACAGGTGGACAAAATGAAGTGAAATAATTTATTAAAAATCTACATGAAAATGAAGGATGAATAAGCTTCGATGCTTTAAAAGTAGGTAATAAGGTTAATTACCTAGATGTGACCATTGAAGGTGTTGTAGGTATGTATCTAAAAACTCGCATACACAGAAAATGCAGAGTCAAATTATGTTTTACATGGACAGAGCTGTCACCCCCCACACACTGTTAAATCTATTTCGCATGGGGAATTTCTTAGGGTCAAAAGATTGTGTAATGACCCAGCTGAAGCTGACTTGGAAATGAAGGAAACCTTTAAAAAAATTTGTGAAAGAGGCTATGATGTAGAGGAAATCAGAAAAGGAATGGAAAGAGTTAATAATTATAGAAGGAATGGTAGAAAGATGAATAATAGAGATAAGAATGAGCAGGAGTGTATATATTTTATATCGACTTATACAATTTTTTTCTGAACAATTAGTCAAATAAAATATTATTGGAATGTGTTGGAAAATAATGTTGATTTCTTGCAAAACAAAAAAAAAAAAATAGGATTGTTCTTTCAGAGGCAGGAGCATAAGACGCTTTCTAGTCCATGGTAAATTTAGAATGACTCCTATAACAAATACAAAGGAGGTAAATATAAGGGGCACATTTATATGTGGCAAATGTAGTGTATGCAAATATATAGTGAAATACTTTATAAATATTAATGGAAAGAAATTTCATACTAAAAATGTATTTAGTTGCAACAGCGAAGGGTAATATATGGCTTAAAATGTCCTTGTGGAAAGTACTACGTGGGGGAAAGCAAAAGAAGCTTCTTCACCAGGCTAAAGGAACATGTGAGAGATGTAAAGAAAAATAGACAAGCAAGCCCAATAGCAACACATTTTAATAAGTGCCAGAATGGGAACCCGGTTAAAAATTAATTAAGAAGAAAAGAAACAATGTTACTTTTAAAATTTGATACATTGTACCCTAGAGACTTGAATCAGGAATGCAACTGGAAGTGCTTGTTATGATATTATGGCAACTAATTGACCAATTGTTTTATTGCATAATTGTATTAAGGAATGTGTATAAAAGGAAGGGGTAAAGAAGATGGAGTTGTACTCTGTTAAAGGCTTTAATAGCAGAGGCGCTAGACAATTCTGTGCAGGTTTTACAATAAAATATTTGTTTTGTATTCACTGGCCTTTTGTTCATGGTGATTATCTACTTTTGAAGCGTGAAGTGGTTATACCAAGAGCTATGTACTTACCATAACTTGGCATCTGTGCTATCCAGTGTCATCATTCATCATGAATGGGTCCTGGATCCATCCTCGGATCGGAGAAGGCCACTATCTGACAGATCCAGAGCTCAAGCTACTCTTCTTCCCAAGATCCCTTGCTATCTTGTAACCCTCAGATCGAGTTTGCCAACTGGTGGAAATGCAGAACAAACTGTGAAAAGTACTAAACATTCCAACAACCACAGCCATTCCAGCCTCGCCAGAACCCCGAGAAGGCAGGAAGAAGGAGGGTGGGAATGTGATGAATAATGACACTGGATAGCACAGATGGCAAGTTATGGTAAGTACATAACTCTTTATCTGATGCTATCTGTGTTATCAATCATTACAAATGGGTCAGATTCCCCAGCTGCTATGTACCGTGGATAGCCACAAGGAAGGATATGCCAGAGCATGGAGGAACCAAAGGAAGCCCTGTTCTTGGACACTAAGTCCAATTTGTAGTGCGAAATGAAAGTCTGTGGAGTGGACCCAGTCGCAGCAGCATAACTCTTGTCCTGGGAAATTCAAGACAAGAAGGCTGAAGACTTAGCAACAGACCTAGTAGAATGGGCCTTAACTGGTCTGGACAATTCAAAATGCTTACTATCATAAATGAAAGAAATACAACTAACAATCCGCATGGACATAGTCACTCTGGAAACCGCCTGGCCCTTTCTGTTGTGAGAAATGACCACAAAGAGCTGATCTGACTTCCTAAGCACCTCAGTCCTTTTTAGATAAAAACGCAAGTGCCTATGGATGTCTAAACAATGCAAGATATATTCTCCTTTATTAGAGAAATTAGGGAAGAAGGCCGGTAGTTGAGTGAAGTGGTTGAGGTTAGCCTCTGAAGCCACTTTGGGAAGAAAGGAAGGATTTGTTCTAAGGGACACCCTGTCCTTATGAAAGATCATGAATGGAGACTTAATGTTAAGAGCTTGTCATTCCGAGACCCTTTTAGCAGAGGTAATAGCTACTAAAAAGGCCATCTTCCAAGTAAGGAAATTAATGTCACAAGAAGCAGCCAGTTCTAAGGGCTTTTGCGTCGGGGACTGCAGCATTAAAGTCAAATCACAAGATGGGGATGGATCTTTAATAGGAGGTCTAAGGAGGAAAACCCCCTTTAAGAAAGGCTCTGCACAGCTTATTAGAAAAGGCAGGCTCCTCGTTCAGATGGAAATTAGAGATAGTCACTAACTGTAGCATAATGGCAGAAATGCTTGCACCATCCTGAAATGGATAGATAGCATCCTGAAATGGGTAGATAAGATAAGAGCAGCAAAATATCAGGAATAGGGGCTTAAAAAGGATCCAGATTACGTTGTCTAGCCCAAATAGAAAACCTTTTCCATTTGCTAGAATAGACCTTCTTTGTAGACGGTTTTTGACAAGCCAAGATAATGCTCTTCACTGGGAAAGGAAGCCTGGACAGCGAAAGGATTACTAGAACTGCAGAAACCATGCAGTTAGATGAAGAGTCTAAAGATCAGGAAGTGGAAGCACCCAGGGATGGGAAATGAGATCTGGAATGGGATCTAGTAACCAAGGCGGATACCTCAGATGAGACCTTAGGAAGGAGAACTACGCCTGGTGAGGCCAGAAAGGGGCAATGACGATGAGAGGTGTCTTCATGAGATGAGCTTTCTGTAAGACTTTGGGTATTAGGGGAGTAGGAGGATAAGTACAGAGGTGTCCCGAAGGTCAATTGTGAATCAGAGCATCCCTGGGTGACTCCCCCGATTAAGGGATCAGGACAAAGTAACTGCTGCATTTGTAGTTGACTGGGGAAACAAAAAGATCGCAGCATCATGGTTGACTCCAACGGTCAAATATTTGTCTTGCCACTGATGGATTCAGGGACCACTCGTGAGGACTCAAGACAGACCTGATGAGTTTGTCAGCTAGCATGTTGGAACTTCCAGAATGTTGTTGTCTCTTTCGGCTTTTCCCAGTTAGGGGTCACCACAGCGGAACTCCGGTCCGCTAATGATTGGCGGTAGATTTTTATGTGCCGGGTCACCAGCCCTAACGCACAACCTTCAATGAAGGTACGCCCATTCATGCATGTCTCCACACAGAAGACACTCTAGCTGAGAATCAAACAGGACAATGTCTTATTGTGAGGTGACAACGCTACTGCAGCACCACCACCGTAGCACTGCACCTGAAAGACATCACCCACTCCCACACACTCATAGCCTCCCTGCACAGGGGATAAGATCATGTTCCCCCTTACTTGTTGATGTACCAGACCACAGCTATGTTGTTTGTCTGAATGGCTATGGTCCACAGAGGGAGGCACTCATGATAGGCTTGTAACATTAGAAGGACTGCTCTCATCTCAGTGACATTTATGTGCAATTTGGTCAGTGTGGGGGACCATGTGTCTTGAACTGTCCCGCCATGAAAATGCCTCCCCACCCCAAAAGGGAGGTGTCCATGGTCACTGTGGTCTTGGGTGGTGGAAGACAAAATGGCCTGCCTAGAAACAGGTCCTGAGACTGAAGCCACCAAGCAAGATGATCCTTGCACACCTGAGTCAACCTTATTGTCATGGACATGGGCTGTGACAGAATGGACCACCAAACTGCCAGAGTCCATTGGAGAACTCGCATATGATATCTGGCAAAAGGCACCAACTGAATGGCTGCTGCCTCTGAACTTAACGCTTGAAGAATCAAGTGAACCAATGGCCGTTCTAGCTCCAACAAAAGAGAGACCTAACATCGAATGAGTTAGACCCTGCGAGGAGGCAGTGCTGCAGTCTCTGATACTGTGTTCGACTGAACCCTGCTAAATTCAAGGTTTTGGTACAGGACAAGATGGGACTTGGGAAGACTGACTGTGATGCCTAGATGCTGAAAAAGGCTGAGGACTTATCTGGCGTCCACAGATAGTCGATGCCTCGTGGCAGCCGTGAGAAGCCAATCATCCAAGTACGGAAAGACCTGGAAAGCCTGCAGTTGGAGATGAACTGCCACCACTGTCATACATTTGGTAAACACACAGGGGGCTGTGGTGAGTCCAAAGGGCAGGGCTCTGAACTGGTAATGACTGGCCCTTAACCAAAAGCATGTCTCCTGGAGTGTCTGTCGATCTTTATATGATAGTACGCATCCTTGAGATCCACTGAGCACATCCAATCGTCCTTGCGCAATAGAGGCAGTGACCATCCAGAACCTGGACTTCTTGACGGACAAATTTAGCTCACTGAGGTCCAGGATTCGATGCAGGTCCCCAGTCTTCTTTGGCACTCAAAAGAAGCAAGAGTAAGTTCCGGACCCTCGTTATCCTGTTGAGACCTCTTGGATGTCATTTTTTTTTTTTAAAGAAGGCCTTGCACCTCGATATAGGCCAACTCCCGTTATCATGGAAGAACATCTGGGTGGGTTTTTCAAATTGAAGGGGGCTGGGAAAAGGGAATGGAGTAACCTTTGGAAATAATTTATAGCACCCACTGATTGGAGGTGAGACCTGTTCAGGCTAGTAGGTGAAGGAAGAGTTGACCCCTGACTGCCTCCTGGGCAGGACAGTTGGGCAGCATCTCAGGAATGCTGAAAGGGCTTTTCCAAGAAAGGTTCCTGGGAGTCCTGGTTCTGCAGACCCCCTCTGCCCCTGGGGTGGCATCTGTCATTGAATCCCCTGCCCTGGCTTGCAGAAGAGGATTTCTGGGGATCATCTTGAAAGGAAGAGACTGAGTCCTCCAGAACCAAAGTTTCTTACTTTTCTTCTGGGTCTTAGAAAAGGACCACTGGGGAGTAGAAAACTTGATCCCTACCATGGAAAGAGTCTTACCCCTCCTGCTCACTATGGGTTAAGGCTTCGTTAACAGATGGATAAAACAAGATGGAGCCATCAAAGGAGGCATTAGTGAAAGACACCTTGAAGGGTTTTGCAAACCTACAAATGTGAACCCAGGCATGCCATCACATGGCAATACCGATGCCTGCCACTCAAGATGTGGCCTCCGCCAAACTGGAGATCAACCTCATTGAAACATTAGCCAAGGAATTCAGAGAAGATAGCTTTGGAGAGTCCAGCTTAAGAGTCTCCAGAGGCAACAACTCTGTAAGGGAAGTGGTAAGCTTAGAAACCAAGTCCCTCTGAAGCCAGATAAACTGGGTCAAATAATTATCTGCAATCAGTCAGAAAGTAGCTGAGGCAAACACACACTTTCCAAAACTGTCGATCACAGGGATGGACTGACGAGCTTTATTCAGCTAACTCCTTCTTAGTAGCAACAGCCACCATGATGGCATCAACGGGGATTTATTCCAAAAGGATCTATCTTTGGGAGGACTGAGGAATTCTTCAGCTCTTTTGGGCACTGCTTCCACGGTGTCTGGTTCTTTCCAAGCCCTGCTAACAATAAGGTCTACAAGATCATCAGTGTGTGTGGGGGGGGGGGGGACACCCAGGAAGAAGATGGGTCTGTCTTGAAGGCCTTCAGGAAGTTCATAGGAAGTTACCAGGCTACTGGCCCTGAGGCCCTTACAAGCCTAGCCAAGAATTTAGCCCATGTTCCAACAAGTCAGCACCTTATGCCACTTTCCAGAAGGGACATAGGTGGAATCCCAGGGGTGTATTTTCTGTTCCCCATCCAGTTATCCAGGGTGTGCTTAAAAAGGTTTAATGAGGTACTCTGCTTTACGTGGAGAGAGAGTATTCCACAAAAGGGGGAGTCTCTGGGACACAAATCTGTCCTGTGGCTCTGCCAACCAGTCCTATTGATGTTGCAGACCAGGTTGAGGTCACTTGTGCGGGTTATTCGAGTGGAGCTTGACTTGCAGATATGCAGCAGTCCCTTCAGGGTGGAGTCTGAGATTGCTCTGTATGCCAGACATTGGTCACTTCTGAGAAGTCTGTAGGAGACTGAGTAGAGGGGACAGGGCTTTTAGCCTATCTGTGCAGGGTAGGAACCTCCGTTGTCTCTCCAGCTGCTGCATGTGCTTTGCGAGGTACATACTGAAAGGGGCATTGTACTCAATAATCGGTTTTATAAGGGAAGAATACAGGGATGTTATGACCACCTTGTCTCTGGATGAGATGCCCTTACTAATGAGATGGGCCATGTAGAAAGCTTTCCATACAACTGAGGCAATATGGTGGTCAAAAGTCAGTTTGCTATCAACCTGGGTGCCCAAGTCCCTCATGACTGATTGTGTGCTTAGTGCCTTATTATCACTGTGATAATTTGTGGGGACGTCATTCTCCCCAAAAGGGATGATGCTGCATTTTGTAACATTCAGTTTGAGGCCATGTTTCTGGCACCAGTCATTTGTTTGGGTAAGACCCTCTTAGAGGATGTCCACATTACTAGGGGAATTATGACAGCACCCAGCTTGCAGTCATCTGCAAACTTGGTTAGCCATAGCCCACTAGATTTGCCCCCACCTATGAGAAGTATATCCCAAACAGCAGAGGCCCCAAGACCTATCCCCGGGGTACACATCTTGTTACGGGTCTAATACTTGAGGTGGCTTCCCCTATTTTGACTAGGTGGGTTTTATCAGTGAGTCAGTTTGCTACCCATCTGGTAACATATGGATTGATGCCTAGTTGAGAGAGTTTATCTATTATACTGGAGTGGGGAACAGTATCGAAGGCCTTGGTCAGATCAAGGCAGGCGGTGTGCACAGTGTTCCCATTGTCTATGGCCTTGGTGACTGTCTCAAAGAATTCAACCAAATTTACATGGCCTCCTTTTGACAAAACCAAAATGTATGGGATCAAGTGTCTGGAGGTTGCTAATGTCCTTGTTAATGAGGTCCATAATAATCCGCTCCATGGCCTTGCAGATCAGGCTAGTTAGGCTGATTGGTGTATAATTTCCAGGATTGGTGAATGCTCCACCTTTGTGCAAAGGGATGACAGTAGCTGTCCTCCACTCAGCTGGGATGAAGCCGGTACTCAGGCTTTGGTTGAATAGGGTGCCTAATGGTGCTGCAAGTTCCTGCCTGACTTCATGACCTGGGATGCTATCTGGTCCCATGGAGGCTGTATTTTTTTGCCTTTGAGAGGGCAGTGATGACTTGCTCCCTAGAGATAAGGGGAGGGGGGGCAGGTACTGAGGATGTCCCGTTTTACTGATGGGGGGACAGATCAGTGAAGTTTTCACTGAACCTGTCTGCCAGCAGGATGGCTATATCTACAGGTTTTGTATATGTGGTGTCCTTGACCAACAGTTATAAACAGATCTGGTTGCTTCCCTTGAGAATGCCGACATATGTGAAGAAAGCCTCATGACTGTCTTTAGTAGATGGGGCTCAGTTTGGACTCAAAGTTTGCTTTGGAGGATTTCACTTGTGCTCTCATTTGCTTGTTCAGGATAAGGAGAGATTGTTTTAATTTAGACACCTGCTCCTTCTTGGTCCTGGACAGCACTTTGTTTCCTTTTATTACAATGATTATGTATTGTAGATGTCCACCAGACAGGTTTACTCTTCCTTGAGGAGGAGGATTTCATTGTGCCTGGTATTCCTGACTCCATGCAGCTATATAAATGCTCATCTAGTACTTTGGTGTAGGTTTGGACATATGTATCTGTTCCTGTGGAGGGGGCTGTGAAGCTGTTTATACCTTTCCTCAAGAGGTTGTAATCAGCTTTGGAGAAGTTTTTTATTTGACCCCGGCTAGGGGACGTCAGGGGAGATGGTGACTTTGAAAGTGACTGCTTTGTAGTAGGACCTTACCAGAGACGATGACACTGTAGGGACGCTGCAGTGGTTACTCATGTTGGTTAATACCAAGTCCAAGATATTTTCACCTCTTCTGGGGGTGTCAACCAACTGGTCCATTGCATCTGCATTGAAGAAATCAAGGAATCTCTGGGCATTTGTGTTTTGGCATGAGTATTTCTTCCAATCTATGGTTGCATAGTTAAATTTGCCCAGGATCAGGGTAAAGGGTTGAATCTTGATAAATTCGAAGAGGTCCAGATAGGTGGGGTGGGCATCTTGAGTCAGAGTTAGAGGCCTGTAGCTAACTAAGATTTGAATAGGGGTCTTGTCAATTGCTAACTGCACCTAGAGTATTTCCTGTGTATCATACTGTTCAACCAGCCTACAGGTGTGTATGTCTTTCATATATATTGCAACTCCACCTCATTTTCTTTTGCTGCCCACGGCTTGGGGTCTGAAAAAATGATAGGAAGAATAATCTGGTATGGCTGGGGTGCTCTCCACAGCATTGAACCAGGTTTCTGTGACTGCAAAAATGTCAGCTTCTTCTAGGGTTAAGAATGCTTGCAATAAGTGCAGTTTCATGCTTAGACTCCTAGTATTTAGAAGCATGACCTTTAATTTACGTTTTGATGAAATTTTCATGTTAGTAGTTTTGAACTCATGGCATTGCCTAAAATGGCACAATGGGGGAGGCAAGAGCCTTTGCCAGGAGCCTGAAGTCCAAGGGAGACAGATGGAGGCCATCTCTGGCAAAGCATCATGGCTTGTCACCCATGTCATCCCAGGCTGTCAGATACTGGATCCCCTTGGAA
The DNA here is from genome assembly GCF_019279795.1 of Protopterus annectens. Lineage (NCBI taxonomy): Eukaryota > Metazoa > Chordata > Ceratodontiformes > Protopteridae > Protopterus > Protopterus annectens. Next base: position 1,269,793,604 of record NC_056728.1, read on the forward strand.
TGACACCAGAAACTAAGCCAACTGTTAAAGTCAATCATTTTCTGTTTGTATTGAAGCATCATTCTGGGTGACAGCAAAATGCTGCTTAAGACTAGGAACACACCTGCCTGGGACATATACTCAGTGAGCTCGATCATGTCTCTCTTCATATAGTCCGGGAGGTACATCTCAGGTCATTCACTCCAACATGGACTATGATAGAGTCAAAGCAGTACCTGTTGAGAGACTTGAGTGCACTGGTGATATGGAGGAATCTGGCACCCAACAAACAACTAACCTTGACTTTCTTCTTATCCAGCCTGTTAAGGGGCACATCTGTGTGTCTCACAATAGAGTCTCCTATGACTAATATGTTTAGGCCTTAGTGGCTGTGAGACACAGGTGTGTGGACTACGTGTGGTAGGCTGTGAAGTTTGCGTGTGTTTATGCCTTGGAGGTCTCTTTTGTTTGGGTATGCTTTTGTTGAAGACCTCCGCATATGTGGGGGTGTTGTTGTGTAGGTGTGGGTGGTGTTTGAGGTGTGGTGTTCATGTTGCCATCCTTCTCAGTGCCAGATACACTGGTTTGTGGGGGAGAGAGCAATAACATTAGGTTCTTGATGTAATTGCATTTCTCAGAAATTGTGTTCCTAAGTGGTAGTAGTAGAGGGTTGTCCATGTACTTGAGGCAGTTGCTACGCTGTCTCAGGATGCCCATATCGACCAGACTGGCAGGAGAAAATGTAGGAAACTGTCCATCCATATTTGTCAGAAACTGAAAGAGTTAAGAGGATAAAGGAAGGGAGGTCAACGAGTAGTACTACTAGATGATAACACAAGTGCTACTAAGGGAAAACGTGTAGCTGGAATACCTCAAAAAGGGTCAAAAACCATGCAGCTGAAGCTCTGGATGCAGTACACCTGTATCTAGACTATGCTATTCAATTTTAAGGAACATGGACTCCTCCAAAGAGAAGGATGGGAAAGATTACCCACCTCGCTTGTTTAAGAACCTCGAGGATGTCCCCAAAGGAAACCTCCTCAGATGGGAGTGTGGGGACCTGCCTCCCTCCTCAAAGTCCGTATCCTCAGTGAGAGACTGTCTGGGGGAGTCTAAGTGCCTCCTTTTGCACAATCTCTTCCAAGGGGGTTCCTCCATGGTGAGCTCGGGGGAAGACTCAGAAGAGATGGGCACCCCAAAAAGGGCAGAGCATGTCTGAACGTACTCTTGGGAGGACTGACCCTGGACGGATGATGAGGCCTCATCTCCCAAACTGGATAAAGGCTGGGAGTAACCTAGAGAAGAAGGAGAGGTAACTGATAAACTGAAGTAGGTTCTTTCTACTGCCCGGAAGGCCGACAGACTGGATGAAGCACCTCTCTGCTCTTCGTGGCCAGGGCCACCTGGGAAGAGTGAAGGGACCCCGATGCAGCACCAATACCCCCTGCAAATATTGGCCTCGAGCTGTCAGTGCTGAGAACAGTCCAAGAAATCCATACCCAAAGCCACCCCCAATGATCTCGCATTGACCCCTTGGGGTGAGGCTCGCCCTGATCAGAGGACAGTGGAGCAGAGTCAGCCAGGGTCCCTGATGGAGTTGAGAAGGGGGGAATACCCGACACCATCGGCCTTCTCCCTGAAAATTCCCTGGTCTTGACATTCCAAACCTGGATGGATTGGAAGAGAAGAGTGGAGTCCTGTAAATGAGGAGGGTCCCCTGGCAACTTGGGCGAGGGGTGGCAGTAAGCCCAACTCCATTTGAGCCTGGAGGAAGCTCCTCATCATCCTATCCATGTCCAAGGGAAGGAGACTTCTGGAAAACCAAAAACAAAAGATAAGCGATGCTCCACACCGTAATACTTGACTGAACAATTTATTTAAGACTATCATAGTGACAAAACAACAAACAGAAATACAAGCTGGTCGGATCCGGAGATGGCTTGCGCCTTTTCGGATCTGAAGACCTTCACTCCGTGGAAGTCTTGGATCCAAGGGACTGATTGGAGGGTCCCAAATTATGGATCTCGGATCCAAAGCCGAAGAGGCTGGGCTTGGATCTGGGAATCTGTGATTCAAGTGCTGCAGCTTCTTAGAGTGGGAAGAAGAGGAGGACCCCCAGAAGGAGGGGAAGGCCTCTTCTTTGGCTCCTGAGAGGGCTTGGATGGGAAGTCCGAGGGCAGAAGACCACCCTGAGTGAAACCATTCAGAAGAAGCTTATTACTGAGATCCATGAAGGCCCTGGGGTTGAATGTGGCACAACCTCCAAGTGCACCGAACCTAAGCAACAAAGACACTCCTCATGCAAGTCAGAAAGTACAGTTTTGTACCTACCATAAATGTAGATGTCCGAGAGGTATGCATCTGCAGTCCTAACAAATGGGTTGTCCTGCCTCAGGCAGCCCTTCGGTCGGCCAGATTCCAAAGTCTGGGTCTGGCCTCGGCTGATGTCGCACTTCACCCGACGTCATAGCTGCTGTTAACCGGGTATAAAGGCATCAGCCGACACCATTTTCCTCAGTGTTTCTTGCCCCAGATGCCAGGTGCCCTCTTGGAAGGCTAAATTTGGATAAATGCAAATGTTTCCAAACAATAGAGAACAAATAGAAATAAACATGTATATACATATATACAAACAAATACACCATAATAGATTCCCCCAGCTAGCTACAAGATGGGCAAATACCCTAGGAGTACCACAGAGGGGAAGGAGGGTGGGTAATCCTGACTGCAGATGCATACCTCTCGGACATCTACATTTATGGTAGGTACAAAACTGTACTATGTCCTTCAAGGATGCATCTGCAGTCCTAACAAATGGGTAGAATACCATAGCCAAACTGGGGGAGGAGGTACTAAGAAGATTATGGTGTAGTTAAGATCCCTTGCAAAACAGTAGTGGCAAAACCTGCTCGGGATCTGGAGTATAAAGGTAGATTGTAATGCTTGGCAAATGTATGCACGGAGCTCCAAGTAGCAGCCTCTAAAATGTCTTTGGTAGCCACTCCTCGTAAAAAAGCTGTAGTAGTGGCTGTAGCCCTAGTGGAATGAGGTCTGATGTTTTCTGGAGTTGTCTTTCCATGATAAGAGTAACAAAATCTAATGCAATTTCCTATCCATTTTGAGATTGTTTGTTTTGAAATTGCTTTTCCTTCCATTCCTGTTGCATATGCTACCAGAAGCTGGTCAGTTTTCTTATTGTTCTTGGTTCTGTCCAGGTAGTAGCGCAATTGTCTATGCACATCCAAGGTATGTAGTAGTCTTTCCCCCCTGTTCTGTGGGTTGGGGAAGAATGTAGGTAGGTGGATTGCTTGGTTTAATGGTACCCTGGAGACCACCTTTGGCATAAAGGTAGGATTAGTTCTCATGGAGACTCTATCCTGATGGAAGATAAGGAAGGGCTGCACTGCCATTAATGCCTGTAATTCAGAAACCCTTCTTGCTGAAGTGATTGCAAGCAGGAAAGCAGTTTTCCAAGATAAGTACTGTAATTCTGCTGTTGCTGTTGGTTCAAAAGGGGGAAGTGTCAACTTTTCTAACACAAAGTTCAAGTCCCATGTAGGCAATGGTGGCTTCCTTGGTGGCTTTACATTTTTAATTCCTCTCAGGAACTGCCTGAGTAGAGGATGAGAAAAGACTGGAGGATCCATGTTGTATTCTGCTGAAATTGCTGACGCATGAATCTTAATGGAGGAGTAGGACAGGCCATTGTGGAAAAGCTCTGCTAGGTATTCCAGGATGTTAGCTATGTTTGCCAGTGATACATTTTCTCCTTTTGCTGCACTCCAAATGAGGTATCTTTTCCATTTTGCTGAATAAGTTTTTCTTGTTGAGGGTCTGCGAGCCTCCAAGATAATGTCTTTAACCCTTTGAGATAAATCTGGGTTATTTTGTCTTATGCAATGTTCCAAGCAGCTAGCTGCAGTGTTTTCAAGTTTGGATGCAGGATTTTGAAGTTGTTCTGTGTTAGCAGTAAAGGAACTAGGGGTAGAGGCCATGCGTGTTCCCGAGCCATACTCCTCAGTAGTGGGTACCAATGCTGCCTCGGCCAGTCTGGAGCTATCAGGATGATCCTCGGGTGATCTTCTTTGATCTTCAGTAGCACTTTGTGCATCAAAGGAAGAGGTGGGAATGCATATGCTGTCAGGTTTTCCCAACTGAAAGATAGGGAGTCCACCTTCAAGCTAGTGGGTGGTATGTCCTTGTGCAGAATTTTTTCAATTGGTGGTTGTGTGGGGATGCAAATAGGTCTATTTCTGGTAGTCCCCATTTCTTTGTAATGGATTTGAAGATGTCTGGATGCAGCATCCATTCGTGGGCATCCGTGGTAGTTCTGCTTAAGATGTCTGCTAGTATATTTTCCTTTCCTGGCACAAATATTGCCTGGAGCTGAATGTTGAGGTTCAGGGCCACATTCCAGAGGTCCATTGCCATCCGGCATAGAGGATACGAATGTGTGCCTCCCTGTTTGTTGATATACCACATAACTGTGGTGTTGTCCGTCCTTATCAGCAAATGACCCTGTTGAAGAAATGGTCTGAATGTCTGAATTGCCAGCTTTACTGCCAGCATCTCTTTTTGATTTATGTGTAGGTTGAGCTGGTCTTGAGTCCATAAGCCTTGTATGCACTTGTCCACCATGTGTGCCCCCCAACCGAGGTCTGAGGCGTCCGTGGTGATAGTCTGGCTTGGGTGAGGGCTGTAGAAGGGCAGTCCTTTGTTCAATTGACAGGCCTGAGCCCACCATTGGAATTCTTGCTTCAGGCATGGAATTATTGGAATTTGGGTTTCTAGGCTGTGCTTGTGCTGAGACCATAAATTCCTTAGGTACCATTGCAACTTCCTCATATGTAGTCTGGCATGTGGAATCAGTATTATGCAGGATGCCATGTAACCCAGGGCTTACAGGACTTTCCTTGCTGTAAGCTGGTTCTGCGTTGTTAATGCCATGAAATAGATTGGTAGGTGCTTCTGCTTTTCTGGTGTGAGGAATGCCATTTGGCTTGATGTGTCCAGTTCTGCACCCAAGAAAGTTATCCTTTGGGATGGTATCAGCCTTGACTTTTTTATGCTGACTGTGTATCCCAGGGCTTGCAATAGGTGAATGACCTTTCTCAAATCTTTTATTAATTTGTTTTTGTTGTCCGCTTGTAACAGGCAGTCATCCAGGTATGGGTAAATTTGAATTCCCTGAAGCCTGCAATGAGCAATTACTGATGCCAGGCATTTCGTGAATACTCTGGGTGCAGTAGATAAGCCAAAAGGCAATGCTGAGAATTGATAATGCTCTGATCCTGCAAGAAATCTGAGGTATCTTCTGCAATTTGGTCATATGGGGACGTGCAGGTATGCCTCCTTGAGATCTAGAGTTACCAGCCAAGACTCCTTGCCCAGCATGGGAAGAAGCTGCTGTAGTGTCAGCATCTTGAATTTTGGAACAATGAGATATGTGTTTAGAGCGGACAGGTCGAGAATAGGTCTCCATCGGTTTTCCTTTCTTGGCACCAGGAAAAGTCTTGAGTAAAATCCTTGCCCTTGTTCCATAGATGGTACCTTTTCTATAGCTCTCATCCTTAGTAAGTGGTCTATTTGCTCTAGAGCGTTTGTCTTTTGAGTTGGAGGTAGGTTTGGCATTCCTCTCTTCCTTGGTAGAGTATGGAAGTGAAACCTGTAACCTTTGTCTATTGTCTGTAAAATCCATTTGTCTACTGTAATGTAATGCCAGTTTACTGAAAATAAGGCTAGCTTTCCGCCTAAAGGTGCTTCTAGTTGTTCCCTGGTAGGCGGTTTCAGAGCCAAGTCACTGTGATTGTCCTGTGGAAGTGGTAGTGGCTGGATCTGTGGCAGTACTTCTCTGGTTGTTAGGCTGCCACTGACGTCCCCTGTAGGCACCTCTGGATTGACCTCTGCCTCTTGGGCGCCTATTCCTGCCTCTCTGTGCTCTGTTGGTGTCTGGAAATGACCAATTCTTGGAAGGCCAGTTCCAACTAAACCTCGGAGGCTGGACCTGTAAGAAATCCTTGACTGTCTGGACAGATTTTGCCTTCTCTTCCACCTTCTTCAACACTTGCTGTGCAGGGGAGCCAAACAAACTGTGTTTTTCCATGGGAGCATCTAGGAGCTTTGACTTTACATGGTCTGGTAAGGATTGCTCTTTTAACCATGCATGCCTTCTGATCACTGTACCAGTCATAGCTGATCTAAAGGAAGCCTCCAGTGCATCATAGCCGCATTTTAAGGAATGATTACTGACCTGCTGAATGTTATGTACCATTTCCTGAAGGGACTTTCGGTCTAAAGGTTCAGGCGAGGACAGTTTTTTAGTTAGCTGATCTAACATAAATTCCTGATACTGAATCGTGGAATTGGCAGTTTAAGGCCCTAGCCGAAAGAGTAGCAGAAGTATAAACTTTTTTACCCCATCTCTCTAAGGCCCTAGATTCTCTTTCAGAGGGGAGGGGGTTTTTGGCAGAGGCAGCTGCTACAGCTTTGGGGCCCTGAGAAATAGTTTCAGGATCTGCAATAGGAGCCTTATACAAGTGATAATGTGTGTCCGGAACCCTGTAGTATCTGTCGGGCTTAGCAGGGGCCGGAGGAAGAGAGTCAGGAGCAGTACAAGCATCATTAAATGCATCATCCACAACAGTAAGTACTGGAGGAATGGCTAAAGGCCGATGCTGTGGCAAATGTAAAAAGGTCCTAAGCCTTTTCCTAGAGTCTGAAAATCCTGGCCCTGCCATTGAAATTGTTCTCTCATAGCATGCAAGGTTTCCCCAAAAGAAAATTCCTCAGGAGGAGAGGCAGAAGGAATGGAGTCTTCTGCATCAGAGTCCTCGTATGGAGAATAAGGGCCTTCTGGAGGGTTTGTATTTTCTGAATCATCAGAGGAGTAATCTGTAGAAACTGGCTCAGGGGGCTCTGCTCTAGGCCTCTTCTCTGGAGGGGGGTGAGAGGCCCTGTCAGGGTGAGGCTGGGATCCCCTGATCAAAGAAATGAGATCTTCTGCTAGACTAAGCATTTGAGCACTAGAGCTAGGCCTGTGAGAGGAGGTTTTAGCAGGCACGGTCTTTGTTGATTTAGCTGCTTTAGCCCTGGCAAAGGCCTTAATTGACATGGATGCAGGGGGCCTAGCAGCTCCACATGTAGGAGAAGCTATATCTAAGGGGATAGTATCTGATAAATTATGAGAACCTGCAAGAGCAGGTGGAAATTCAGTAGCAGATTCAGCCATGCTGGATGAGGCCTCGGTAGGAGGCATGCTTTCGGCCGAAGGAAGAACCGTGGACTCGGTTTCAGCCGAAACCGAGACACTCGCGGTTGGCTTAACCGCGGTTTCGGCAGAAACCGTGGACATGAGTGTCGGTCCTTTTCCACGCTTTTAGCTAATTGTGAAGTCGGAGTCTCCGGCGGCATGTTATAAGCAAAAGCGGGCGAAAAACTCCTCTGCAAACTCCGACCGACGTCTAAGTGTCCATCGGTTGAAGGAAGCACAGGCTAGACAAGCTGCTACGTCGTGGTCTGGGCCTAAACAAGGTAGGCAGTAAGAGTGGAAATCTTTATGAGGTATTTGTTTTCCACAAGTTAAACAGTTATTCACTTTTTATGACATCGGCTGAGGCAAGAAAGAGTCCCCAACGGGATACTTAGCTTTTTAGAAGTCTTCGGTAGTAGCAATCTCTGGTTCTGACCGACCGGCACTTGCGAACAGCTTCTGCTTCGGGCGCCACGCGGCAAGAAAGACTTGGGAAAATGGCGTCGGCTGATGCCTTTATACCCGGTTAACAGCAGCTATGACGTCGGGTGAAGTGCGACACCAGCCGAGGCCAGACCCAGACTTTGGAATCTGGCCGACCGAAGGGCTGCCTGAGGCAGGACAACCCATTTGTTAGGACTGCAGATGCATCCTTGAAGGACATCATAGCATCTTCCGACCGCAAGAGGAGCATCGCTTAAACCCAGAGGGTTTGTCAGCCATGCCAGCAGAACAGACTCGCATGCACGCACACACACACACACACACACACACACACACACACACACACACACGCCACAACCAAATAACAAAACTCAATAACTAAAATATTTTTAACTTATTAGCCTAACCTAAATAAGAAATAATAACCTCTGCTACTCTTTTTTTTTTTTTTTTTTTTGTAACCTGCTAGAAAAAGAGCAGGAAAAAACTGCAAGAAGTAGGAAACCTAACTAAAATGACCAGTTAAAAAGCAGGAGGGGAGGTAAAGCAGTCAAACTTTCTAAAACTGCCTAAAATTACTTCAAAACAGGAAAGAAATAAGCTAAAATCCAAAAAGAGATAGCACTTATCTAACAGCCTGAGCTCTGAGGATCATGTCCAAGCATTTCAGTGGCAAATGAGATCTGAGGGGTAGAAGATAGTAAGGGATCATGGGAAGGGGAGGGGCTTGAGCTCTGGATCTGTCTGACAGTTGCCAGCTTGGATCTGAGAATGTATCTAAGACCCATTCGTGATGAATGATGACACGGATACAACCAGAATGATACAGATTTCACATTGCTACTGCTGTTGACCAAAGAATGGTTAAACGGGCATCCTTATTCTTGGAAGAAAAGCTGCAAACATTTACTATGTTAGCTCCGGGTCTATATTAGAAGAATGAAACGACAAAAGAGCAAACACTCTTTAGTCAACACGTAAAACCCGAAGTCTGAAAACAGCGAAGTTACGGAACAGCGATTTTTTTTCCCAGGGAAAAAAAAATCACTGTTCCAAAAAAAAAAAAAATGATAAAGACAAAATAAAGTTGGGGGGCTTCAATCACCCTCCCACCCCCCCCCACTTAAATACCACAGTGGAGAAAACAGAAAAGTCCCGAGAACGGCCCAGCGATTTTTTTTCTCTGTGAAAAAAATTGCTGTTCCGTAACTTTGCTGTTTTCAGACTTCGGGTTTTACGTTTCAACAAAAGAGTGTTTGCTCTTTTGTTGCTTCGCTCTTCTAATATAGATCTGCTGGCTCCATTTGAAAGGTAAACATAAATTCTCTCTAATTAAAAATGTGGTAGAAGTCTTCTAAAATCCAGACTATCTGTGGGCAATGCAACTGTTTAGGCTGAAAGCTTGTAGCATCTTGGCTGCAAAGGTCACCTCACAAATGCTCAACAACTAGATAAGGCTATAGAGGGTAATGTACTGTAAATGGTTGCAAAGACAAGCATAGCACTACAAATGACAATGTGCAGCAGTATGAAGCATCAGGTCTTAAATGAAGAAAACTTGGGGTAATATACAGTAACTGCTCTGAACACAGTCACAGGGACCAAGGCTGTCAATCCACAGCTGTCTATTAGAAAGCTGCAGATGTCCTGCTATCCTCTGGGTACCCATGATGCACTGAAGAAAATGATACCCTGTTAAAGCCTAAGAACAAGTCTTTAGTGAAAACAGTAATACAGCCAGAACAAAAAATGTGTTTCAGTACCCTTTAGTCCTTGGTTCCACGACAAAGCAATGTGGCAGCATTGTGGAGAAGCATAGACTAACAGGTGCTGCAAGGTTCTTAAAGAAACCTTTTTACTCCATATTGTAGACTCAATAAAGGGAGCAATACTGCTCCTAGTAAATATTCTCCTCCAAGCCAAATGTATGAAAGGAAGTTCTCTACTGAAAGAGTGAAACCCATAACTAGAATTCTTCTGAATACGAAAAATAAAATGTGAATGGTAAAGAATTGGCGTGAATCATTAAAACTGATGCAATGTCATAAAAACATTTTTTGCAGACTGCTGTACTGCTACCTCAAGCTCAGTATACATATACCCTTAGTGCATGCCCCCTACACCCCTGCTACTTATATATATATATATATATATATATATGTGTGTGTGTGTGTGTGTGTGTACATATACAGTAACTCCAAGACTACTATACCTCAGAATAAAGGGAACATTCTGTAGACTTGTTAGCTGAAGCTCAGTATGCATATTCCCTTTGTTTACATTCTGTCTTGCACTTTCAGGTATTACACAGTTGCATTCCTCTCCAATTCAACAGAGACCCAGAAAGGCTAGGTATATCTGGATAAGTACAGTCCAAACTACTTAGTTACATAAATGAACTTACAAGGACATTTTGATGCACGCATTCCCTAAAGCCTCCTCTCTTCTACTATCTGTCCAACATACCTTAAAAATAATTTTGTCATGTTAAGGGATCTCAGTCTGAATTGGACAGGTGATGCCTGCACCTAAAATGTAAATCTTTCATCAATTATGCCCTTAACTGCCTGCAACAGTGACATAGAGGGTAAAGCCCTTGCTATGGCCCAGGTAACTCAAGTTTAAGTAGCGGTTTGGGCACTTCACAGTGCAGGCAGGGAGGATGGATATACCACATCTCATACAGGAGGGGAGACAAATGCATGCAGATTGATTTCCATGGGAAAAACTGAGAAAACAACCATACAGCGCCTCATGTGTGTGTGTGTGTGTGTGTGTGTGTGTGTGTGTGTGTGTGTGTGTGTGTATAGAGGGGAGGCAGCCCTCCTAAACTTAGCCTCTTGCAGAAGTGAGGTTTGCCTCAGCACTGAGACCCACTACATACCTCGTTCATGGGACTCCACTCATTAGGCTTATGGGGGTAGGGCACAACAAAAAAATGTCCTTGACCATTCCTGATGGCCATCCAAATCATGCCACCTGCAGGCTAATCTTCCACTACTGCTTTAGGGAAATTAATGCAAAATCTACCTGGAAGTGGAGTGAGGATAAGCAGGCAGCAGGGGTTAAGTGGAATAAAAAAAATGTATACCATCACCTAGGTGGTCCAGGAGGCCTGAGCCTAATCTATAAGAGTTTATGGTGACCGGGTTCTGACTGATACACCTGACAAAGACTCACTGTATATCTGTTGTTCCCAATATCCTCAGTGATCATTGTCTTCTGGTTACCTTGGATTCCCTTTCTGTAGATACAATTCCCCAGTATTTATATGCAGGCTAATTTGTATACTAAAGAAACCCACATTATTAAATGAAGTTACCCCAGTTGTCTGACTCCTTGTGTACTTTTGCAACTTCTCCTTTATCTTAAAAATAATCCTGGTTAAAATATTTCCTGTCACAAAAGCAGAGACTATGTCTAATAAATACTCATGACCCACCAAAGAATTCAAGTCTAAGTTGAAAGACAGCAATCATACATGTGGAATGTAGAATCCCTAGGCTTCCTCATCTTGAAAGTACAGTTGAAAGTGCTTAAACATGAAACATCTTCCTATTTCAGAAGGGGGCATTATATTTAACTGGAAAAAACAAAGTTTTCTAGAAAAAAATCAACACAATTTTAGGCAGGTCCTCCGGGGCTACCCTGCCCATTTTCTTTTTCCTGTATATAAGCATCTGATTTTTCTACCTATACTAAGAACGAGTAAACTCTGTGACCCTTTTCTGACACTCCTACCACCATGATCCCATGGCTGGCTTTTTGACATAAGCGAACTGCTTCTATGACCTGTCTATTTACTCACTTACTTACTTTGTACAGAGGAAAAAAGCTCATACTTGGTGCCCCCTTTCAAGTGCCATTTTCTAAGTTTTTGGCTCAGTCTCACCCATGATCTATACAACAAATCATCAGGATTCATTGTGAAGATCAGAAATTTGAACATTTGACTGAATAGCATGGCTGATAGTCTAGACAGCAGCAGGTAAGTTGTTCTTCCTATGGCAAGCAACCAGATATTATGGGCACTGGAAGGCTCAGCATACCTCTCAAACATTCCTGATTTTGCCTCATTTTTTGCCCTGTCCATTACAAAATGTTTGATTTTCTAGTAAATCACTGATTACAGTCAGTCATTAATTCCACATATTAGCATTTCATACTTCCTATTCTTCAGAAAATGCATGCTGATGCAACATCTGTCATTCTATTAACTTTCTAAATGAATTAAGGTAATATTTACAAACTGTCACTGATTTTGGGCTTTTGCCTTCTCACATTATTTTTGGCTTTGTCCCTGTTTCTTGAGCAAAGAAGACAGCTATGCAGCTGTGTGGCTCAGGCTAACATGTATTTGTGTGAAGTAAGCTGAAAAGCTGCCCCTAACTTCTCAGACTGTCCCTCACTTTGCCTCTTTTTTGGTCTGCTCCTCATAACATGTGCAATTTGTTGACAAATCATGGAGGACTGCAGTCAAATGATTGTCATTTGAGTTTCAGACTTTACTTCCTCTAGAAAATACCCTGTTATTTTAGCAACTTTCTAAGTACATAACTACAACATTTAAAATCTGTACCTGATTTTAGCTTTTTGTCCCTTATTTTTGTGCTAACAGATTAAATACTACTTCAGCACATTACTACATACCCCTTACTTTTTAATGAATGTTGCACATCTGAGATGCACACAATTGCTGGGTCTGTTTGTGAAAAAACTGCTGTTTGCTCATTATGTCAGCTTTTCAGGATTTTTGTGGAGCAACTTAGAATACTTTAATGTGTGGCTACTATTTGTGTGGAACAAAGCTAAAATGCATTATATGGCCATCATTTCATACACAAAAATGGTTATAACTGATGGAAAGTAACAGACCCTCTTATCGTTCAGCAGTTTAAACAATCATTAATGAGGCTTGCAAGACTAGTGTGCATTTTCAGTAAGATGAAGACTACTGTGATTTGTGTGTGTTTCTGAGAAAGAAAACTAAGTACATTACTGTGACAGTTATAATTCTTAACTTTTACCACAGTCGTACATGTAAGGTGTACACTGTCAGTAAAATTACTGTAATCAATGGGTACGGAGGCTATCTGTGGGTAGAAATGACATGCCACTGTTTTTGTTTGATCACTGTTAAATAGCGTTCACTGATCTGGCAAGGCAAAAGTAGTGTTATTCAATTTATTTTACTTGCTGAAATCAGTATAAAACTAGTATTGCTACAGCTTATTCTTGTGTGCGATGTGGGAGTCTGTGTTGGAGGGTTGCACTTTATTTAGGAATAACTTGTTGGCCTTAATTACTTTCACTTTCCATAACAAGCATCGACATTGTATACAATAAGAAGCTATCACTGGTGGTCTAATAGGAGTTAAATATGTGTGAAAGCAAGTGACTGTTCAATGGCACAGTTCTTGTCTGTAGCTTCTTTTCCACGGAATCTGTATGCCCTGCTTATCTCTGTGTGGGTTTACCCATGTGGTCTGTTTTCCTCCAACAACCCACAGACATGCAGTAGGTGAAATGGTACTCCTCCAATTTGCCTGTAGGAGAAGATGTTTGCGTGTGTGTGTGTGTGTGTGTGTGTGTGTGTGTGTGTAAAAAATATCACCAATTTTTATCTGTGGACTCATACAATACTGTCGTTCACCTACATAACTTTTCTGGGAAGTAGAATTAAAAAAAGTTGACTTCTTTTAGAAAGTCATAAAATATCACAGAATAGCCAGAACATCAGACCTCTGGGAGCTTGGTGGTCCATACAACCCAAGCTGTATAAGTACATTTTGACAGACGCTTAGTAGTGATGTGCTCTGAACCACATCTAGTTTAAATCCAGTCCTGTTCAGAGATGTGCAGAGAAGGTCACTGTAGCTTGCACGGGATGCTAGGGACAATGTGGTTAATTGTTTTGTTTTTTTTTTTTTTTAATTTTCTTTATAATCAAATGTCAAAGGTGTGCTCAGAAGGTTCCTACAGCTTGTGTGATTCTTGAGGACAATGTGGTAATTATGTCTAACTTTCTCACAAACCTCAGAATTATGCACAGAAAGTTGCTATAATTTATGTTAGGTCAGGAGGCAGTGTGGTCTTTTTTTTTAACTTTCCTCACAAACCTTAGAGGTGTGACCAGAAGTTAAATGAAAGTTATCTACTTACCATATTGATAGATGGCCTTCTATTTCCATGTTGCAGTATTCTTACTGTGGGATCCTCGGCCTCAGGCGACCCGAACGTTGCCTCCTATACAAAAGCTTAAACCTGCTTGTTGTTGGTGTGTGGGACACCACATTTAGGGCCATAAACCAGGGACCATAAATGTGATGTCTGCATGCAGAGACCCCATCACTTTTCTGCAGCAGCTGAACCTTTGATTGATCGCATCTCTCCTCTCCTTCAAGATGCCTAAAGCTATGCACCCTGTTGGGGAAATCTTATTTTCTATTGTTCGCTTGAGCTTGGTTTGCTTGTTTGTTCTTAGCCGATGTCCGCTAAGATGGGTAAATGCCGATGCAGACACCAAATTCCACATAAGGACTCCCATGACCGCTGCGTCTTCTATTTAGGCTGGGAACACAACCATATCTCCTGCGCCATCTGCCAATCTTTCGTCCCCAAAATGCTTAGAAGCTGGCTGGCTTCCCTTAATTTAAATTTGGGCTTAAACAAATTACCATTAAGGATGGATCTAGAGTCAGTCGCCGAGGTAGAACTACTAAGGAAAATGGCCAAAGTTTCAAGGCCTACCTCTGCCCCTCTGTCAGACGCCACACCAATCGCCAATATAGGGGTTGAGGGACATCCACTAAAGCTGTCTACTGTGGCATCTCCCCTTGAGGAAGATGCTTCTGAAGTGCCGGCCTAGACGTCTGCAGAGTTCACTCAGACGTCAGTTATTACTGAAGTCAAAGGGGAACCAGGCTCCACTGGACACCTGTTTGGGATACAGGAATCCAAATCTCCTTTTTTAGGCCAGGCCCCAGAATCTAGGCCTACTGACTCTCTCAAAACTACTCCTTTAAAAAAGGAAACAAAAGACCAAACATTTATCTACCTCTCCTGAGGGACAACCTGACTGGCAATCTTTTACACATTCTTTCATGCAGGCCTTCATGGCCCTTAGGCACTCAGCCTCCTCAGCTCCCACTCTCCCACTACTCCAGTGCATAGCCCAAGACCTGCCTCAGCAACTTCAGTACTCCCTTCCATTTCACAGGAAGAAAAAGAGGCCTTCTCCTCTTCCTCAGATATGTCTATTACATACTCATCCCAGATAGCCTCCTCCCTGGAATATTACTCCCCAGATGAGGATTCCATAGAGGGAGATTCCCCTCCAAAAGACATGACATTTGGAGAGACCATTACTAAAATGAAGGAATATTTTAAATGGGATGCTACCCAAATGACAGGCTCAGAAAAGGTATTTTGAGCTAGTGCAGATTGAATTATCTTCCCCATCAGCCATCTCCCCCAGTGATCCTTGCATACCTAAATGCATTTGCATCAGCCTAAAAAAATCCTGACTCTCAGCCACCTGCTCCAAAGAGACCTGATCATTTCTACAAGGTGCCTGATGACCACAAATTTCTAGTGACACCCCCCCCACACACACACAGTAGACCCTGCTGTGATAGCTGTGGCCTCGGACAAACAATCTAGACTAATTACATCCTCTTCACCTCTGCCTACAGACAAGGATGGCAAGATTAGAGGGGGTATGGCCAAGATGCTGACTGACTAACAGCAGCTTTCATCAGCTCTGCTATAGTTTTTTTTTTCATTCCTGACAGGACATTTCATTTTTTAATTATTTCTTCCAGTTTTTTCAACAAATATTATTAGGTTGTAATACTTAGTGAAGGAATATCCAAAAAATAATTGCTTAATCTTAGAATTTCTTGTCAAAATATCACTTGGAAGTTCTCAGTCTTCAAACTCTAAAATGAGCCACACAAAAGGAACCTCTCAGGACTCTTCAGTAAGGAAGGATATACAGTTTGTTCTTACCAGCTTACAAAAGCTTCCTCTTAAAATGGGTAAAATGGACAACAAAATTGAGAACTTCAAAGAAAACACTTCTAGACAAATGGAACAAATACAAGAAACATTAAATAAAAACCCATCAGATATCAAGGATAGAGGATGCCTTGAGTGACTTTGAAGGAAGACTGACAGAAGATGAACATAACTTGGAATTTTTACCTTGTTGCTGGAAAAGATTTATGATTTGGAAAGTAGATCTCGCAGGAACAATAACGGAATTTTTGGATTACCTGAAGACATTGAAAATGACAACATGACAAACCTTTTAACAACTTGGATCCCTAAAACCCTTGATCTCCCAGAAGGTGTCTCTTTTGGCACTGAACGAGCCGATAGATCTCTATCCAAAGCAGCATCCCTCTCAAAGAAGTCAAATCCAGAATCTACAACTGTAAGATTTTTCTCTACACAAGATAAAGATCTGATCCTAAAGACAGCTTGGACTAAGTCTCCTATAAAAATTCAAGACTAAATAAAAGGTTTGACATTGATTTTTCATTTGTAGTGATGTCTAGAAGAAAATCCTTTCTACTTTTAGATAAAACCATTAGAGGTAAAATCTATTTGGCAGTGATGCAGTCAGAATTTATTGAACTTTACTGGCTGGGGTATGAGTATGGAATAGTTGCAATGTATGTGTACTTTGCACTTTCATTTATTGCTGTTTATTTAAGTTTGTGATACAAGTATACATAAATGAATGGAATGCAGTAGTTCCCTTTAAGGTTTGACGGAAATATAGTGAATTACAAATATGTTCATGCAGCTAAGCATATAGTTCATGTTTAGTGGTGAAACTGCATTGAATGGCTGCTGTCAGACAGTGTGGTTTGGATTTCACTGGATTATTTCAATTAGGGAGCTGTTTAGTGGTGTTTAACCTTAGCTGGGTTTAAGTAAATGAAACGGAATGCTTTCTGAGGTGTAAAGATAGTCATGAACATTGTAATGCAGTGAATTTTACATTTTAGTGGGCTCAAAATATAGGTATGCCTCTAGGAAGAATTGCTGTTAAACTGTAAGCTGTATTGATAAAAAAAAAATAAAAAAACGTACGAGCTAACTAAATGTAGCTCTTACCTTATAGTGTTTGTTCAAAAACCTTATTCCTGCCACAGTCGTGAGAGTAGAAGCTTTAGAGAATCAAGTAAATCCCTCAGCTACTATATATAAGGCGGCAGACGCGATGATGTGATCTATAAACCAGAAATGTTTCTGGTTACCGTAGCAACATTTATACATCCTATTTTCAAGAACGGACAACCAATATATCACGTACATTCATTAGTTAACATTTCCCTTCACTTAAATTAAATAGAAAAGTATTAACAATGAAACAGAGGTCTTATTTTAACCTAGCCAACTAAATTAGATTATGCTGCAAACAGCAATGAAACAGCTTCATAAAACTGCATGGATACACAGTTAACTTGTCAAACTAAAGTGAAGTTAAGTCATAACATCCTTTTATTATTAAAAAGGTGAATGAAACATAACATTACTGTCCAAAGCAGCTCTCCCTATTATTTTAATAAAACACTATAGCTAAGACAAAGGCTTTTGAAGGGTACAGGAAGATACAACATAGTAGAACACAGGAAGTAAACAGGTTTAATCAGAAAGCAGACTATATAAATAAAAATTCTGTCTTTAAGTTATTTCCAAGTTAAACGGAGGCTGAGTATCCAAAAGCGTATACTAGTCAATCCTACCACTTATTAGCATTAATAACCGTTGGTAACCCACTAGTAATTTTGATAAATGCATTTTTTGAAGAGAGGGAATTTTTCAGAGGTATTAAAACAGGATATTGTATTTGGCAATATTAATTGTTGCATATTAGGTAGGATTACCATATTGTCATTTTTCAGCCATTTTAATGCATTAGCAAATATGGTTATGTGACTAGTCCTTATTCTTTTCAGAACAAAAGTTATGCAAGTTGAATGAGTGTCATAATTATTTAGACGAAAGCCAAGAGCTGATATATAAATTAATGCGGACACAACATTACATTTAATGAGCACTGTGTTAAACATAACAAAGACACTTATCTTATTCTCAAACCAACTGATATACTGATGTCATTTGAGAAAAGTTTAGTAACTGATGTATTAAAATAATGATTCAATGACATGTCACTGCTAATATCACAGAGTTCTGTTTGCCTATACATTAATGTTCTGAAAGAACTTGAGTACTAAGTCCTCTGCAAGTAGAGTTAGCCTTATGTTGTTGGTTAAAGTATTTATCCATATGCACAATTCATACTATTCTTATTTAGAATGTTATAACTATTATAAAACAGATGTGAATTTAAATATTTTCTCTCACATAACAACAAGGGGGACTGAAAAGTGGAGTGAGAAGAAAGAGATAATGACAAAGTATGAAATAATTAATTACTTAGGATGTATAAATAAGTGTTAAAGTGAAGATTTTAATTTTAACAAGCTGAATGAAACCTAAAATTAACACAAAACACATACATTTACTCTCCTATACTGCAATATGTTTTTTCTTCTACTTACTTTTATTAACAAAATGTTGACAAAGTAAGTTGAAAAAGGCTTATCCTTCAAACTCCAATAAGCTATTATATGTCCTAGAGTGCGAATTGATGATATATTTTGTTAACTCTTATACTTAATAATAAGAATATGTATCAAATTTATAGCAGACCGATAGTTAGATCTTCTTTACTTACTACTATATGGAAGGAAATACTTGGATAGTATTACTATCTGAGCAGGGAGTTTTAGACTACAGGTCGGAGGGGGAAGTTATAATGTTATTTTTGCAGTTAACAGGAGCTAGTTCAAGGCTCAGAGTGTCTATAAAAATCTTTCATATAATTTCTGTGTATGTATGTGTGTGTGTATATATATATATATATATATATATATATATATATATATATATATATATATAGACCGACAAATTAGGAAAACCGACATTCACTCCACCGACACATGAAAACATCGACAGCGCAAACACGGACATTTAACAGGTAAGACTTTTAAATTCGCTAATCATGCCTACCATGTTTTAGTAAGTGTGGCAATGTTATGCATGTGTGGTAGGCATGATTAGCGAATTTAAAAGTCTTACCTGTTAAATGTCCGTGTTTGCGCTGTCGATGTTTTCATGTGTCGGTGGAGTGAATGTCGGTCTTCCGACTTGTCGGTCGACTGACATATATATATATATATATATATATATATATATATATATATATATATATATATATATATATATATATATATATATATATATATATATATATATGTATGTATGTATATCTGCTTAGTCAATACTTACATATTCATTTACAAGATACCAATATATAGAGGAGTGATTAAAAAAAGTTATACATGATATGAATCCTACAAAAAGAAATCTTAATCCCACTGACGTAACATAATGACGTTTAAATAGTATATCATTAAATATTAATGGCCTAAATAATAGCTGTAAGAGAGGGAATCTATTTAGATACTTAGGATCACTCAATTCCCAGAATTTTTTTTTTTTTTACAAGAGACACACTTCTTACAATCTGATGTTAATAGGCTTAATCCCAAAATGTATACTGTGCTATCAAACTCACATCATACACAAAAAAGAAGAGGTGTAACAATACTATGGAAAAACACCATCCCTGTGCCGCAAATAATTAACACATATAAAGATGATAAAGGCTTAATGTGTTCAGTTACACTGGAAATTAACAAAAAATATTACACACTCATAAATCTATATTGGTTTCCTGGGATAGGAGCAAAAACTGTAAAGAAACAAATGGAACAAATCATAAATCAATTACAAGGAAGTTTTATAATTGCAGGCGATTTCAATTATATAACAAAAGAGGAAGACTTGAACTCCACAAAAAAAGAAAACTCTCTCAGTCAGCTAAAGAAGTTAAAAAATGTACATAGTACAGAGACATTCAAGATTATGCAGTCCCAGATTCGCTTTTCTTTACACACTACTCTCACAGATACGGAATGCAAGCAACTGATAGACTATATATATATATATTCATGGATTTAAAAAATAGTTTAAAGACTATAACATGTCCGCTGTCTGATAATGCAATAACCTGCCAGCTTATACTAAAACAAAATTTTATAAATCCAATTTAAAAGAATTTAAGGAATGTCTACAAAAAGAGATTGGAATTTATCTAAATTCTAATAACACTCAAGATATTTCTAAAATATATATCTGGGATGCCTTTAAAGCATATATTTATGGCAGAAGCATATCTTCGTATGTTTAAAAGAAAAAGCCTATAGGATAAAGATCTGATAGAACTACAACAGAAAATAGATAAGCTACAAATTGATAGTCAAAATACAAACCCAGATAAATTACAACAGATAAATGAACTGAAAAGTAAGTATTTAGAGATTCTAAATCACAAAACAAAGATAAACTTAGAGAGAATGAAAATTATAAATCATTCAGTTAATCCAAAATATATGTATAAGCTAGCTATGAGAACTAAAATATATAAGTCCAATCATATTAAAGAAATATTTTCACCTTCCAAAAATAAAAAAATTTCAGGCTTAGAAGATATATTAAAAGAGTTTAAGGACTATTTTACAAGAA
Source organism: Protopterus annectens (assembly GCF_019279795.1). Lineage (NCBI taxonomy): Eukaryota > Metazoa > Chordata > Ceratodontiformes > Protopteridae > Protopterus > Protopterus annectens. The sequence goes on from NC_056728.1 coordinate 1,269,813,942, forward strand.
TAAACAAGGAAAACATGTTAACAGACTCTAATGAAAAAAAAAAATCATAAGGAAATATACTAAGAAAAAATTAAATACTGATCAGATTAATACTATAAATAAACCTATTTCAATTTCTGAGTTAAAGTCACATATTAAAAAGTTAAAAATAAATAAAGCTCCCAGCAATTATGGTATTATACTTGAATTCTATACATTAATGGCAAAAAATCTATAAATATACTACTTGATGTTTTTAATATGGTCAAGAACTTAGAAGCGGATCCCCCCTCTTGGGATTACTCTCTACTCACTTCAATATTAAAGATAGATAAGGACCCAATAAAATGCTTGTCTTATAAACCAGTTTCATTGTTGAATGTCAATTACAAATTATTGATGGCTATACATACAGATTAAAACAGTTTCTTCCCTCTTTAATTGATAATGATCAAACAGGTTTTATTCTGAATAGGAACGTATATGATAATATAAAGAGAATAATGTCACTAACTGATCTGGCCAATAAAACAAAAGAAAATTTAACAACAGTAAGGCTTGATATTAACTGTGCCTTCGATTCTGAAAACTGGAAGTATCTTTCATTAGTACTAGAAGAAAGCAACTTTTGTCATGAATTCATATGGCTCATTAACTTTTCATATATTAATTCACAAACATATGTTAAAATAGGTCCATTTACATCAGAGCCAATAAAAATAACAAAAGGCGCTGAACAAGGATGCCCTCTTTCATTCTTGAGACATTTGCTAACCTTATAAGATCACATATTGATATTAAAGGAGTGTCAAGGAATAAAGATTTAATAGTCAATATTAAGTTATTTGCCAATGATATTCTTTTGCCTTTAAAAGATTATAATAAATCTCTCACAACTCTTTTTACTCTAATAAAAGATTTTCAAAGAAAACTAGGACTCACTTTCAGTGAATATAAGATGAAAATCCTGCCTATAAATTATGGTAATAATGATATACAAGAAGATTTTAAGAAATATATAGCAAAAGAATGACAGTTAAAATATTTAGGAATAGTTATTGCTGAAAACATTAAAAAGATAATAGATATCAACTGAGTCTAGCCTAGAAAATATTGAAATTATTATAAGTAATTAAAATAAATACTTCTTTAATATGGATGAAAGGCTTTCTATTATTAAAATAATTAATAATTAATCAAATAAATCTATATCCCCCTCATAATTCCATGTATTGGTTACTAAAAGAAGAATTTATAAATAATTCTAACCCTAAAACTAACTCGGACATAATTAATATAATACAAACACAGAGGACATTTTTACTCAAAAATCCATCATACAAAGCATAGTTGTTTCTCATTTTCCCAATAGCCTATACACAAAATAATATCACATCTTCCAACAAGTTGGGTATGAAAAGTTTTAAAGAAAACAGCTTAATATATTGGTCTCAACTGATGTATAAAGATAATGCTTTATCAGCCTTATATATACTAGATAAGTTTAATTTGGAGAAAGAACTATGGCTACACGTTCAAAACTGTGTACTATGTGTTGAAAAAAGAATAGAGATTATGCAACCAACAGTTAAAAAAATGTATCCCAAAAGTTTATTGATTTTTTAATGATCTTTATACAGCAAAAATTAGAAAGTAACACTATGTTATCCAAAACATATAAAACAATAAGAATAGAGGTGCTATATGTTAAAGAATCATACTGGAACTATTTTAAGAATATAAACAAAGAATTCCCAAGTGAAGAAGATAAACAATTAATTTTAAAATCATCTAAACTACATCTTCACTTAAATGGAAACTGTTCTCATGGAAATATATGCACAGATCATTTTATACACCACATAAAATAGAAATCATATCTAAAACTAGAATCACTTGTTGAAGATGTAAATTAGATGAGAAAGCTGATTGGGAACATATATTTTTTTGAATGTGTTGAAATTAAAAGATACTGGGGGAAAAATTAATAATTTTTTACAGGCTCTATTCTCTGGCAAATTTATATTGATCAAAGATTCTCTTCAATGCTTCAATACCCGACTGTGTTACAAAAGGTGAAATATCCAATTTTGTGGCGCATACTGTCAATTGCAAGGAAAGTAACAATGAGGAACTGGAAAAGTGACAGTATTCCCTCTTTTAATGAATTCAGAAACATCGCTTCTGAAGTTAGCCATTTGGAGATTATTACAATAAGAACAAGAACTACAAGAATCATCTCCTCATACAATTCATGGAAATGACTAACTTAACTTTTAAACAAACAATGATTGATCTATGGTATCAAATGAAAATATATATTTATGTTTAATTGTGTACTTACACACACCCTTTGTAAATAGTTGTTTTGTTAGTTATTCATGTGTATTTTTTGTTCCTTTAACAAAAAAGAAAATTAATTCATATTCTACTCTGTTTGATATTAACATAACTTTTCATTGTTATTGAGAACTTATTATAGTTTATACTATAGATTTGAAACTCTAATAAAAAATTATTAGAAAAAAAAAGGATAGCAAGATTATGGACAGGCTAGGCAAGAAGATTTATACCTCTTACACTCTGGCCTTTAGGGTAATTAATTACCAAACCCATATGGTTAAATATGCCTTGGATTTGTTATCCCAAGCTACAACTCTACTGTCCTCATTGCCTGATTCTCCAAACAAAACAAAAGTAGCATCCAAACTGTTTCTAGCATCCCAGATGGCCAGGCACTCAAATTAGATGCAGTTATGACTCAGCAGAGACCTCTGGCAGATCCGCTGCATCTGCATCTGTGCTTTGCAGATATTCATGGCTCAGGCTCCAGTCTTTGCCTTAAGACTTTAAATCCAAAATCCTAGATGCCCCACTAGATCAGAACCTTCTGTTTGGTAAACAGTCTGCAGAACTGTATAAGAACCTACAGGAGAAAAGCAAGGAACTCCAAGACATAAAACACCTTCTGGTCTCTCCAATACCAAAAGTCTATAGACATTACCCTGCTAAGACCTCCTATGTCAGAACAGCCCCCTCCACTGCCACCCCTCTTCTTCCAGGCATAGAAAAGGAACCAGGAAGCAACCTTTTTCTAGGCCTGCCTCATCTCAGCCTACCTACAGACAGCCCTTTCAGGAATGAAACAACACCAACAATGAGTGACTGTCTCGCCCACCTCACCCTCTCATCCCACCTCTCTTACTGTCTACCTCTATCCTCTTTGGAAAGAAATCAACTCAGACCACTGGGTTCTGGCAACAGTTGGAAAAGGAAATTTCCTATCATGGCAAGAAAAGCCCACATCCTAGGGCATTCCCTTCCCACCCAAGAACCAAATAACAAATCCCATCCATTATCCAGGATCTATTGGCTCAGGGAGCCATAGAATCTGTCCCACTAGGCCAAGAAGGAAAGCGTTTCTACTCCAGGCTATTCCTAGTACCAAAAATGGATGGCCCATGGAGGCCAATCCTGGATTTATCCTTTCTAAACCTTTTTCTGAAAGTCCCTTCCTTTAGAATGCTATCCCTCCAAATCCTACTTCCACTATTGCCACCCAAAGCATTCATGGCCACTTTGGACCTGAAATACGCTTATCTCCACATCTCCATACATCTAAACCACAGGAAGTACTTACGTTTTGCTGGGCCATGTTCTCATTTTCAATTTACTGCCTTGCCCTTTGGTTTATCCACTGCACCAAGGGTCTTCCCCAAATGCCTAGCTCTTGCCATAGCCTCCTGTAGGATCAAGGGCATGCAATCTACCCCTACTTGGATGATATTCTTATTCTTGCAAAAAAGGAAAACAGCCACAAAAACCATCTGCAGTTCTCCGAGTCTCTGCTACAAGGGTAGGGGTTTACACTCAACTTCACCAAATCATCTCATCTCCCACAGCAGGACAAAATCTTCCCGGGATGCAGGTTTCGGACAGACCTGACGAAGGTCTTCCTTCCACAGGACAAAGTGGCTTCCCTGATCAGCCACTTCCAGGACCTTCCCCAAGTAGACCAACTGTCAGCCATACAGTTCATGTGACTTCTGGGCCTTATGGCAGCCACTATACCTATGCTACCACTAGCCAGGATGTACATGAGGAAGCTACAGTGGTATCTAAAGAATGTGTGGTCCCAACACAGCCACTTTTGAGACTTCCAGACTCCCTTCCTACCTTGCCTAAAAACAGAACTAGAGTGGTGGATTTAACAGATACAACTGAACCCAGGCTTACCCCTCATACCCTCCACACCAGCTCAAAATATGCACACAGATGCCTCAGATCTGGGCTGGGGGCTACCATGAAGGGTCTCAAGGTGCAAGCATTCTGGCAAGCACCCTTCCTGGAAAAACACATCAATGTAAGACCTCCCCAAGTCCTGTTGCTAGGATTCTGCTATGGATCAAATGGTTGCTCCCCAACTCCCATTTGTAAAAAAAAAAAAATAAAAATAAAAAATTCATACTTATATGGATACTGGCTTACTGCCAGAAAAATTTAGACATTGTTAATCTCTGCTATCTATGCTCAAATACATTCTTAACATGTATGACACTGTTTTCTTATTCGGTACTGTTTTTGTCTCCTGGGAACTGTATTGGTGTCTGGAGCTTTTCTCCCCAGGCCCATTTGCACTCAAATGTATTCTTAACATGTATGTCATTATGTTTTCTTATATGTTACTGTTTTGTCTCTTTTGAACTGTATTGTGTGTTTGCAGCTTTTCTCCTCGTGCCTCCGCTGAAAATGGACCTGTGTCCAGTTGGACTTTCCCGGTAAACAAATGTAAAATAAATAAAAATGTATGGGAAATGGCTGCTGTTCATTTAGCCCCGAAAGCTTTATTCCCTATCCTACATCCAGGTCCCCTGCAAATCTTCACAGACAACACTACTGTCATGTGGTACATCAACAAACAGGGGGGACCAGGTCATACCTCCTGTGCAGGCTGGCAATACAGATTTGGGAATTAGCCTCACAGAACAACTCATCTCTGCAGGCAGTCTATATCCCCATCACAGGACAACCACCAAGCGGATGTTCTCAGAAGATCATTCTCTTTGCATTACAAGTGGATGTTGCTCAGAGAAGTATTTCTAAACATTGTCCACTGGTGGGGCACACCACAAACAGATTTATTTGCCTCCCCCCAGAACAGACAACTGAGGAAATTTTGTTCCAAGGACCACTCCCTACTAGCTTGGAGAGTGGACACCTTCACCATCTCATGGAGGGGACAGTTTCTGTATGCCTTACCTCCCTTTCCTCTCATTCAAAAGGTCCTCCTGAAAATTAGGAGAGACATGCCAAAAATCTTGCTGATGACTCCCTATTGGCCAAGGCAGCATTAGTTCCCACTTCTACTATCCCTCACCAAGGGCAATTTACCCCACAAGGTGGACCTACTCACAACAAATGGGAACTCTCATCCATCCACACCTGGAGATGCTATGCCTAACACCCTAGGTGATAAACTTTTAATAGCCTTCAGACACTGCTACTCAGAGGACTTGCTTTCTATCCTGCAGGAGGCCGGTAAAACCTAACACAAGGAGATCCTACATTTTAAAATGGGAAAGATTCTCCAAATGTTGTCTCCAAAAACATAGGGACCCCTTTCAAGTGGATGTCCCTCTATTCTTGGCCTATGTGTGTCAGCTCATCAAAGCAGACATTTCATACTCATCAGTGAAAGTGCACCTATCCGCCATCTCTGCCTGGTTATCCTTGGACCCTCCTCTACTCTCCAGGTTAGATGTTAAACTGTTCTTAAAAGGGATCTTACATATTGGACCACAAAGAAACCCTAACCCACCACCTTTGGACCTAAATTATGTTCTGGAAAAACTTACACTGGCCCCATTTGAGCCAGCCAGTTCTGCAGCCCTTCAAATGCACACAAGGAAAACAAAATTGCTGGTAGCCCTCACCTCAGCAAGAAGGATATCAGAATTACAGGTGCTAATGGCATGCCCTCCCTACACTATCTTCCACAAAGACAGGGTGACCCAGCACACCAACCCCTCCCTTCATTCTCAAAGTGGTCAATGAGCTATCATTAAACCAGTCCCATTCACTAACCCACCTACTTCCCCTCTCCTACTAATGACAGTGACAGAATACTTCATTCTTTAGATGTTCACAGGCAATTAAGGTTTTACTTGGACAAAACTAATAGCATTAAGAAATCTAATCAACGTTTTGTATCCTTTCATCTCAGAGCCCTGGGCAAGGCAGTTTCCAAGCAATCTCCTGTTGGATCAGGAAAACTATCTGCTTCTGCTACATCTACCATGGAAAGGCCTTGCATCAGGGGGTCAGGGCACACACTATTAGGGTAGTAGCCTCCTCCAGGGCCTTCTTCAAGAGCCTAGAAACAGCTTTCATCCTTGAAGCAGCCTCCTGGTCCGCTATAAATAACTTTACCAAACATTACAAATTGGACCATATCTCCAGAGCCAAAGCAGGTTTTACAAGGGCAATCTTGCAGGGATTTCTGGAATCAGCTACCTCAACCTCCACCCTTCTGCCTTCCTAAGCCTTGGTACTCTCCCACAGTAAGAACACTGCAACATGGAAATAGAAGGACATATGATGTCTTTCTCTTCCACATTGCAGTATTCTTTCCCTCCCTCCAGACCCGCCCCCCCGTATTACTCTCTGTCTGTGGGGCATCATACAGCTTCTACGTACACTATGGTCATACTACTGTCTGACTGGGCAGTATGTTCTGAGGTCTGTGCATGAAGACATCACACTTAAGGTCCCTGATAGGAGGAAAGGTAAGGAAGGACAGAAGCAGACGACACAGATCTACTGTTACGGTAAGTACATAACTTTCATATCTGATATCATCTCTTCTTTCCATTCCTCAATGGATGGGACACAGTCCCTAGTTATCATAAACCGTGGAAGTTCTCATGGATGGATATTCCAGGGGATAGCCAAAACAAAAGAAGTTTTTAACCTGGACTGTAAATCCAACTTGTAGTAAGATACAAAGGTATGGACATTAGACCAGGTAGCTGCAGCATACAGTACATGTCATCAAGAGGTACAATGGGGAAGAAGGCAGTGGGGGTAGCCACTGATCTAGCAGAATGAGCCTTAGGACGTTTAGGTAATGACAGCCTTTTCTCATTATAGAACTGTGAAATACATTCAGATTACTTGTGAGAAAGGTTTATTTTAGATACCCCCCTTAACTCAGTTTGGTTGAGGAAAAGGAAACGAACACTTGGTCAGTCTTTCTGACCTTCTTAGTGCAATGCAAATAAAATGGAAGTTGACAGTGTATATCCAGAAGGAGTAGCATGTGTTCTCCTTTGTTGACAAACCTTGGGAAGAAAAAGAGAAAGGCTGATAGACTGGTAAAGGTATTATTCAGAATCCCCCTTAGGTAGAAAGGATGGATTTATTCTTAAATTATTTCTACTTTATGGAAAAACAATTAAAGAGATTTACAGGAAGAGATGTGAAGTTCCAATATTCTCCTTGAACAGGTGATAGCCACCAAAAACAAAGTCTTCCAAGCCAGGTATTTTAAGTTAACCATAGCTGCAGGTTCAAAAGCGGGTCTCATTGAGGCCTGTAGAAGAAAAGTAATACCCCAAGAAGAACAGGATCCTTAAGGGGAGGATCAAATAAGGAAGGCATCTTTTAGGAAAGCCTTGGACAATCTAAGAGAAGCAATGGTGATTCTTATTTCCCATTGTGGAAACTGGAAATGGATGCTAGTTGAACCCTGATAGCAGATAGCTAAGCCCACTGTGGAAAAGAAAACTAGGAAGTTTAAGATTGCTAAGAGGGCAGCTGAAAAGAGATCCAAATGTATGCTGGAAGTCCAAACTGAAAATCTCTTTCATTTACTCTTATAAAGGGTTTCTGTGCAGAGGGCAAAATATGAAAGCCTGGACTATCTAACTATCATTAGAAAGTACAGTTGTGTACACTTACCATAAATGTAGATGTTCGAGTGTATTCACTGTTGCAGTCCTCACATATGGGATTATCCGGCTCCCCGTAGCCTTCAGTCGGCCCGAATACCAGAGTCCTTGGTATATGACGTCATCTGCCGCCAGCTGTAAAACTGATGTCAGAACGTCAGGTATAAAGGAAGGCAGCAGACGCCATTTACTCAGTTTTTCCTGCATTAACTGTTAGGAGCCCCCAAAAGAAGGCTAATCCAGGAAGGAAGCACCCTGGACATGTCATACAAAAAATAAAAATGTATACAGTCTGTGCCTTAGGAAAGATGGGAAACCAGAACTGCAACAGTGAATACACTCGGACATCTAAATTTATGGTAAGTGTACAAAACAGTACTATGTTCTTCGTGTTTCACTGTTGCAGTCCTCACATATTGGTTGATTCCCAAAGCCCAGGAAAAAAAACAAAGGGTGGGGGAAGGATCACAGATTAAGGGTTGGTAAGAAGGCCCTGCAAAACTGCAAAGGCAAAACCAGCCCTGGATTTAGAAAACAAAGATAGATTGTAATGCTTTGTGAAGGTATGGACAGAAGACCAAGTAGCTGCTTCTAGAATGTCCTTAGTAGGCACACCTCTCAGAAAGGCTGTAGAGGTAGAGGCTGCTCTAGTGGAATGGGTCCTAATTCCCAGAGGGGGAACCTTTCCATGCTGCAGGTAACAAAAGTGAATACAATGAGCAATCCATTTGGAGATGGTTTGTTTTGAAATAGCCTTACCCTGAGTTCCAGGAGCAAAACCAACCAACAACTGTTCAGATTTTCGAAAGGATTTAGTCCTGTCTAAGTAAAATCTCAGCTGTCTATGCACATCAAGAGAGTGCAGAATCCTTTCCCCTTTATTTTGGGGATTGTTGGAAAATGTAGGCAAGTGAATAGACTGGTTAAGTGTTAAAATGGAAACTACCTTAGGCATGAAAGAGGGATTGGCTCTCAGAGAAACTCAATCTGAATGAAAAATAATGAAAGGTTCCACTGCCATTAAGGCTTGCAGCTCAGATACCCTTCTAGCTGAAGTAATAGCTAAAAGGAAAGCAGTCTTCCAGGATAGAAACTTCAAATCTGCAGAAGCAGCTGGTTCAAAGGGAGGCAGAGTAAGTTTTTCCAGGACAAAATTAAGATCGCAAGCAGGAGTAGAAGCTCTTCTTGGAGGTCTAAGATTACCAACTCCCCCTCAGGAACTGTTTCATCAAGGGGTGAGAAAAATGGGTTGCTCAAAAGAACAATGAGCCGAAATTGCTGAAGCGTGAATTTTGATTGAAGAAAAGGAAAGTCCACCATTAAGCAGTCCTGCTAGGCAGTCAAGAATGACGGAAAGAGAAGGATGAGAAGAGTCTTCTCCTTTAGCATCCAAGTGCAAAATCTCTTCCATTTATCTGCATAGGATTTTCTGGTGCTAGGCCTCCAGGCCTCATAAAGAACTTCAACCACCTGTTGGGAAAGATTTAAAGTATTAGCCAGGCAGTTAAATGCTGAGTTTGAAGATGAGGATGAAGGACACCCCCCCCCCGAACCAACAGATCTGGTACCGGGGAAGATGCCAAGGCTGAGCCTGTGAAAGGCTGCGAAGGAGGAGATATCAATGCTGCCTGGGCCAATCGGGAGCTATCAGAATCGCCTTTGTGTTTTTTGTCCCTTATCTTTAGTAGCACTCTGGAAAGAAGAGGCAGAGGAGGGAATGCATAAACTGAGAGATGCATCCATGGGAAGGACAACACGTCCACCCTCCAAGCTTTGTTGTGAAACTCCCTGGTGCAGGAGGTTGGAAGGAGATGACTGGTGTGAGAGGAGAAAAGATCCACTTAAGGGGTGCCCCAATGATGAGTGACGCGATGAAAAATGTCCTTGTTCAGTAGCCACTCGTGAGGATCCAGAATGCTCAAATGATCCGCCAAAGAGTTTAGCCTCCCTGGGAGATACTGAGCTATTAGATGTAAGCCCATAGATGCTGCTATGGACCATAGTCTCATGCTTTGTCTGCATACGGGGCAAGAGTGAATCCCCCCTTGCTTGTTGATGTACCACATGACTGTGGTATTGTCTGTTCTGATCAGTAGAGTCCCAGGGTAGAGTAGGTCCTTGAAAGCCAGCAAGGTCTGCTGCACTGCCATCAATTCTTTTAAGTTTATGTGCAGATGAATCTGCTGGTTGCTCCAAGTCCCCTGTATGCCCCTGCCTTCCAGATGAGCCCCCCATGCCACCTCTGAGGCATCTGTGGTTAGAGTCTGGCTGGCAGGCGGTGGGCGGAAAGGCAGACCCTTGTTCTGAGAACAGGCTGCCGCCCACCAGAGGAACTCCATTTGTAGACAGGGAATCAGGGGAAGAATCAAGTCTAAGTCCCGAGTGTGCTGACACCAAAGATTCTTGAGGTACCATTGAAGTTTTCTCATATGCAGCCTTGCATATGGGATCATCAAAATACATGAAGCCATGAACCCCAGTGCTTGCAGGAATTGCCTTGCAGAGAGCTGGGTCATGCTTGCCAAATTCATGAAGTAAGCCGAAAGATCTTCTTGCTTCTGTTGAGGGAGGAATACCATCTGACTGGCTGTATTCAGACTTGCTCCCGGGAAAACAATCTCCCTTGTAGGAACCAACTTTGACTTCTTTTCGTTGAGAGTGTAACCCAAAGAGGTGAGAGTGTTCTTCACAAAATCCAAATCCTTTTCCAGTTGTTCTGGGGAGTTTACTTGAATGAGACAGTCATCCAGGTAAGGATAAATTTGAACGTTTTTCTGCCTGTAAAAGGCAATGGCTGGAGCCAGGCACTTGGTAAAAATTCTGGGAGCAGTAGATAAGCCAAAGGGCAATGCTAAGAATTGAAAGTGTTGCTTCCCAGCCCTGAAGTGAAGGAACTGCCTGCAACTTTCCCTTATTGGGATGTGCAGATAAGCCTCCTTTAGATCCAAAGTTACCAGCCATGAATCCTTGCCCAGCATTGGCAGTAACTGTTGAAGGGTGAGCATCTTGAATTTTGGAATCACCAGAAAAGTGTTTAGAATAGACAGATCCAGAATAGGGCGCCAGGTGCCTCCTTTCTTGGGTACCAGAAAAAGCCTTGATTAAAAACCTAGGCCTGCCTGATTTGCAGGAACTGGCTCTATAGCCCCCATAGTCAGTACAGAAAAAAATTGAGTTTGTACCTCTGTCCTGTGAGTTCTGGGAATGTCTGGGTATCCTTGTAAAACAGGGAAGGTGTGAAAGTAGAACTTGTAGCCTTGGTTTACTATACTGAGTACCCATTTGTCGTCCCTGATGGTAGACCATACCTTTGCAAACCTGGCTAACCTTCCCCCCAAAGGAAACCCAGGGTCCACAGAGGTAGGCAGAAGAAAGCCAGAGTCATTCAGAATGTTTGCTTTGGGAATCGGGCTTAGAACTCCCCAATTTAGCAGAAGAAGAATGCCATTGTTTAGCCCTTTGAGGGACAGAAGCCTGCCCTCCGGAAGATCTGAAACCCCTAGGCCTACAGTGACCCTGCTTGCCAGGATCAGGGAAAGACTAATTCTTGGAAGGATAATGCCTACTAAACCAAGGAGGCTGAACCTGAAGGAAATCTTTTACAGCTTGCATAGATTTTGCTTTATCCTCCAACCTCTTTAGTACCTCCTCAGCCTTATTACCAAAAAGATTGTCCTTGTGCAAAGGAACATCTAGCAATTTAGATTTAACTGGTTCAGAAAGTGGCTGCTCCCTGAGCCAAGCACACCTTCTAATTATGGAACCAGTGGCTGCTGCTCTGCAGGAAGCATCCAAAGTGTCAAAACCGCAATGAAGTGAATGTTTATTAACTAAAGTGGCTGAACTCAGTAAGTCTTGTAAATCTTTGTTCTCCGTCATTGAAGGAATATTTCCAAGTTTAGCCTTAATAGCCTCCGAAGTATGCTGCTGATACTTAAGCATGTGAAAAATACAATTTACGGATCTAATGGCAAGAGTAGCAGAAGTATAGACTTTTTTTACCCCACCTGTCCAAAATCCTAGATTCCTTATCAGAAGGAACAGGGTTTTTAGCAACAGCAGCCTTAACACCCTTGGGGCCTTGAGAAATAATTTCTGGATCAGCAGTAGAGTTTTTAAAAAGGAATTGATGAGACTCAGGAACTCTGTAATACCAGTCTGGTTTTCTGGGGGCAAGAGGAACAGAATTAGGAGTTAAAGAATTTTCCATGAAAACATCATCCACAACTTCCAAAACTGGAGGTATAGCCAGAGGCTTATGCTGTAGCAAATCTAAAAATTCCCTGATTCTTTTCTTGGACTGTGGAAAATCCTGACATTCCCATTTAAAATGCTCTCTAAGAGTATTCAAAGTATCGCCAAAGGAAAAATCCTCTGGAGGGAGGCAGAAGGGATAGAGTCCTCAGGGTCAGAATCCTCAAAGCCAGAAAAAAGTTGGGAATTTCCTTCCTCACCAGCAGACATACTGGAAATCTCAGAATCTGAGACAGACAAAACATCAGGAGGGAATTCCTTCGTCCTCTTTGAAGGGGGGATGAGAGCCCCTAATAAGGGAAAGAAGATCACCAGCCATCTTAACCAACTGGGATTGAGGTACAGGAGGGGAGGCCAATGCTTGCTTGTGAGTAGGATTGCGGCTGGAAGGTTTACTAGCAATCTGGAGGGAATCGGGAGGAATAGCAACTGCAGAAGTCTGAAGTAAGGTAGTCGGTCTGGATCTGGTCTCATGTCGAAAAGAAGAGGCGTCAGAAGCCGGTGCCTGCAAAGCAGCTCCGGACCCATCTGAGGCGGTGACAGCCGGTGGGTCTGAAGATGAAATAGCCTGTGGCATGGAAGACTCCGTAAAGGTCTTGGCAGAGGCTTGCGGCTGAAAATCTGCAGACTGCAGGGGCTGCAAAAGCGCCTCAATGAGTACCACTGGGCTGACGACCAATTTCACTGGTGAGTCATCAGTAGATTTAAACCTAGGCCTGTCGCGGACCTTGTCTTTGCGTTTCCTGGGTATGTCCGAAGTCAGGAGACCAGAAGATGCCATACAGACGAACTTAGGCCAGACTCCGAAATGCTTATACAAAAATCTTAGCTCTACGGCGTATGGTACGCGAGTTAAAGGAAACACAGAGATCGCAGTTAGGGACGTCGTGCTCAAGACCCAAACAAGTTATACAAGAGGAATGGAAATCTCGATGCGGAATCTGTTGTCCACAGGAAAGACAGTTATTAGCTTTATCTGACATCCATTAAAGCAAGAAAAGAGGATCCCCAACAGAGTACTTGTCTGAAGGCGTCTTCAATTTGGTAGTCAGAAAGTGAAACAAAGGTAAACAGCTGACCGGCACTAGTGCGAATTGCATCTGCTTCGGGCTCTGCAGCAAGAAAGACTGAGGAAATGGCGTCTGCTGCCTCCCTTTATACCTGACGTTCTGACATCATTTTTACAACCGGCGGCAGCCGACGTCATATACCAAGGACTCTGGTATTCAGGTCGACTGAGGGCTACTGGGAGCCCGATAACCCCATATGTGAGGACTGCAACAGTGAAACACGAAGAACATCTGGAGAAACCATGCAGTCAACATTATGGCTTCTATATCTGAGTGAGTCTTTCCACAGGGGTGAGAGAGATGAGACTGGGAGCAGGGTCCAGCACCCAAAGAGGGTGAATCAGATGAAGCCATTGAAAGGTGAACCACACCTGTTGAGGCCAGAAAGAAGCAATCAGGATCACTGTAGCCTTCCTCCACACATTCTGCAGAAACTTTAGGATAAGAGAAGTGGGTGGACAGGCATAAAGGAGACCAGGGTGGCAAGTGTGGGTCAGAGCATCCCTCAGGGACTGTGGCAAGTGTGGGTCAGAGTATCCCTCAGGGACTCTCCCTTTTGGAGAATTAGGGTAAAATGCCTGATGCATTTGGTGTTTGATGGGGAGGCAAACAGGTCACAGCATGGTCAGCCCCAATGGCTAAAAATCAGATCCACCACTGGAAGGCTTTGGAACCACTTGTGGGGGGGGGATAGACCTACTCAACATGTCTGCTGGGACACTGAACTTTCCTGATATATTTGTTGCTATCAGAAAGTGGTGAGAAGTCATTTCCCATTGCCAGATTCTCATGGACACTCAACATAACAGGTAAGAGCATGTTCCTTCTTGTTGGATGACATACCAAACTACTGACATATTGACCATATGAATAGAGATCACACGCCAGAAGAGGGAATTCTGGAAGGCTTGCAATGCTAGCAGAACTGCTCTCATCGATAGAATATTGATGTGAAGACTGGCCTCTGATGGGGACCACATGCTTTGGACAGTCTTCCCCAAAAAGTGGCCCCTCCACCCTAGTTGGCAAGCATCTGTGGCCAATGTAGCCTGAGGAGAGGACAGAACAAAGGGGAGACACTGAGATACAATTGAGGATTCCCACCACCACTGAATATGAATTTTGCAAATTCTCATGAGGGACACTGGAAAGCTCACAAGTTAACATCTCATTGACCACTGTGCTGTGAGGGTCCACTGGAACATATGATATCTGTCCACAGGAACTAGGGTAATGTCAGCTGCCACTGAGCTGAGAAGAGGCAAAATCAAACTTGCTGGACACTTGTGATGGGAGAGTACTGCCGCCACCTGTTGCTGAATTATTAGAATCTTGGAGTGTGGTAATCTGGCAATCTGTAATTTCGCATGTAGGTATGCTCCAAAGAACTCTATGGCTTAAACAGGTTGAAGTTTGGACTTGGCCATATTCACAGTTATTCCTAATTGTGAGCAATGTTGGAGCATGAAGTCCATGGCTTGAAGAAGAAGATTCCTGGTGGGGGCGGTTAAGTGTCAGTTGTCCAGGTATGGGAACACTCGTAACCCCTGCAGCCTCAGATGAGCTGCAATCACTGCCATACACTTGGTGAGCAACTGAGGGGCTGTGGTGAGACCAAAGGACAGGGCCCTAAACTGGAAGTGACTGGCTCCCATCCAGAAGCAGACCAATCTTTGGGAATGTCTGTCCATCTTTATATGGTAGTACATGCCCTGAATGTCCATCTAGCACATCTAGTTGAACTGCCACAAGAATGATAGGACAGACTGTAAAATGACCATCCAGAATTTCACTTGTTTCACATACTGATTCAACTGACTGAGGTCCACAATTGGTCGGAAGTCCCTGCTCTTTTTTGACACCAAAAAGAACATTGAGCAAACTCCAGATCCTTGCTAGTCTGGTGAGACCCGTGGGTGAGTAGTTTGTCTGACAGCTTTTTTATTTCTAGTGCTGCTGCCTTTCATTGAGATGGTGGAACATCAGGTAATTTTCTTGAGTGATGGGAGAGACAAAGGAAGGGAATGTAGTAACCTCTGGTTATAATCCACTGAACCCAAATATCTTGAGTAATGGACACACAAGCCATAGGGTGCGGGGATAAACACCCACCCCAACTGCCTCCAGAGTTCAGCAGCTGAGAAACCATTCAGGAGTGCAGAAAAGACCTTTTGGAGAAAGGACCCTGAAAGCCTTGATGTTGCAGACCACCTCTTCTGTGGGGGTGATGTCCACAATTATTGTCCCCCCCCCCCCGACTTTGAGTTGCAGGGGAATCTTTCATCAGAAGTATCAGGAGCAAATCCTTGGGATTTGCAGTACCACAGTTACTTTTCTCTTTTCTGGTTTCTACAGAAAGTCCTTTGGGAGTAGAAAACAGAATTCCTACATCAGACAAGTTTTTTTCCATCTTGCTCACTTCTGAATAGTGTCTCCTTTACCTTTAGTCTGAAGATCCATTATAGGGAATACTGATAAAGGATGTTTTAAAGTGCTCCACAAAGTCCCACAGGTGCATCCAGGCATGCCATCTAACAGTTATGCTACTGTCTGCAGCTCTCACAAAGTGCTCTCTGTCACATTTGAAATTAGGCGCATAGACATACTCAATAAAGAGTGAAGGGTGGTCAGCTGCTTGTCAACAGACTTCTCTTCCGAAGATAGAGACCCTAAGAGGGATTTGGAAACTCCTTGGTCAAATCCCTCTAGAAGCATGTGTCATTTACCAAATACTTCAGCTTCCTGAAAGCTAAGGCCACTGAAGCATAAATCTGCTTTCCATGTTTGTCCAATTCCTTGGACTCTGTGTTCACGGGATGGGTAGTGGAGCTTTCCTCAGCTAGCACATTTCTGGTGGCTGCCACTGCCACCATTACCACCATGGAATCTACTGCAGACACTCTTGCTTCAAAAGTTACAATCCTTAGGGGATACAAAAAAACGTGTCAGGCTTGTGTGGGATAGATTCAACTACATCCACTTTCTTCTGTGTCACTTATAGATAAAATCCAACATCTTGTCTGCAGGAGGGACCACCCAAGAGGTAGACTGGCCACCACAAAAGCCTTGAGAAATACAGTCTTCTCCTGGGAGGGGGCTTCAGAGGACTACCCCCTTTCTGTCTAAGCAGTTCCAAGATATTGCCAAATTAGACATCCTCAAGGAGGGCAGGATCTGGGGGAACCAAAAGACTCCAGAAGGGAGTCAACATGCCTCCTTTTACACAAATTCTTACAAACCTCCCCAGTGGGGTGGTCTGGGGAGGACCTGGGAGCAAAAGGGGAGTTCTCAATGTGGACAGTCTCAAGACTTTGAAGGGCTGTCTGGCTGTCCAGATGGGACTGAATGTGTAGGAGCAGGACTCAGGGAATTCCTATGGAGGCAGAACAGATCTGAGTAGAAAGTCCATTCCCTAAATTGAGAGGGAAACCCTCTTGGAGTTTTCAAAAGAAGAAGTTGAGACAGATCCCGAGACCCACCCAGTAGGAACAGCAGCATCCAAAATAAATTGGTCCTGGGGATCTGCTTGACTCGGCACCAAAGTCGACAGAGGTGTCGAGCTGTCTAGTGCCATGGCTCTGAGGAGAAGTGAAGGGATAGCTCTGAAAACTCTGAAGTGATGCAACATTCCCTGGGTCCAACACCGGCACTTCAGCTCCAAGGTCAGTCAGGGTCCGAGACACTAGGAGCCAATCAGAGATACAGTCAGAATCTACAAATATCAAGTCTTAAGAACCAGCATTGACAACCCCCGGAAAGCACCTATACCCAAAAGCCTGAGTCTGAGGGTCAGATTAGAGAAGGAGCAATATAAGGGGACAGACCAAGGCCTATGTCACCTACAGGGTTCAGAGCCAGTGTTATCCTGGCTTTGACAGGGATCAGAGATGGGAAAACCCCCAAATGAATTTGAGTACTGAGGAATTTCCTCATCATTCTATCTTTGCCCACCTCGCAAAGGCTCCTGGAGGACAGCACTGATATGAAAGATGAAGCCATGAAAGAGGGTTTGGATGACAGTGTCTTTCCTGGAGGAAAGGAGATCATAGTCTTACAGAAACTAGATCTGGGGAGAAGTGTGGTTTCAGCAAAGGAACAGTGCTGGATCCACGGAAGATACGCTCTGATGCTGAAATGGATCTGAAGGTTTAGAAATCTTCAAAGCTGGCAACTGCTTCTTAAACTCCTTAGGTTTTTCCTTTTCTTTTTCTTTTTCCATGGACTGATCCAGACTCTTCTTGTCCTCAGCTTGCCAGAAGATTTCTTTGTAGAAGGACAGACAGCAGAAAACGCAAAATGTGGAAGGGAAACCTCTCCCACTATGGCAGGGAGAAGTCAGATAATAACTAACTTATTATGTCTTTCCACCAAAGCCCAGGAGACAAAATTCTATAAATAGACACTGCTCATCTAAATGATCAGCTCCTAGATAAATAAATGCACTTAGCATCACACATTTCTTGAAGCCAGAAGGCTTTTACACCATAAGGTCACCAGCCAGACAAATTCCACAATAGTAACACTTCCAAGTAGAAGAAAATAAGTTATATACTAACCATAATGTTCCATCTGTATTCTCCATTTTCATCCTTCCTCAATTGATGGGTTCAGATCAATGCCTTGGATCTGACTCAGCCGTTGCTAAAGCTCATGGCAATCAAAAACTGTCAAGCTTCTCCCTTACCCATAATGCACAAACCCTAAGTTCTCAGATCCTGTTTGCTGATTTTTTTTTTTTTTTGCCACAAAGGAAATATTTACTATGCATGGATAAAGGAAGGTGAAAAATTGCATGTGGTCAATATATAAAAAAATCTATATCTGGAGCTCAATACAAAGGGCGGTGCCATCCCCTAAAAGTTCATTCTTCCAGAAGTTTGCAAAGGATAGGGGCTGGTGGGTGGGAAGTTGAGGAAGAATGAAAATGGACAGCTCAGATGCATTATGGTAAGTACATATCTTTTTTATCTGATATTGTCAAATTTCATTCTATCCTCAACTGATGGAACATAGTCCCCAGCTACCTAAAATCCATGCTGGACTCAATTCCTGAGCACAGCTGAACCAAATGATGCCCTACCTCTGGAGACCAGATCCAATTTGTAATGAGTAAAAGGTATGGGAAGTAGCCCAAGTAGCTGCTGCGCAAATGTCATCCATGGACATCCTGGAGAGAAAAACTGAAGATGTTGCCATTGATCAAGTTGAATGAGCTCGTACTGGTTGTGGTAAGATAACACCCAGCAGTTTTTTATAAATAAATGAAATACAATCAGTTAGCCATCTGGCTGAAGTTACTTTGGCAACTGGTTTTTCCAATTCCAAGTCCGCAAAGGAAACAAACAACTGGTCTGCATTTCTTATGTCGTTTGTTCTATGTAGGTAAAAACATAATTGACTGTGAACATCCAGTAAATGTAGCACATTCACCTTTGTTAGTAAATTTGGGGAAGATAACTGGCAAATTAATGGACTGATTGATACTGGATTCTGACACCACCTTGGGAAGAAAGGATGCACTAGTTCATAATGTAACTCTATCCTTGTGAAAAATCAAGTATGGAGGTTTTGAAGACAATGCTTGAATTTCTGAAATTCATCTAGCAGATGTAATGTCTACCAGAAAAAACATTATCCAAGTAAGATACTTAAGGTCACACTCAGCTGCTGGTTCAAATGGGGACTGTATAAGTGAATGTGGGGAGTAGGGTCTTTCAAAGGTGGTCTTAAAAGTAGAGTGCCTCACAAGAAAGCTCTGCACAACTTATGACAGGCTATTGAGGAACCTTCAAATCCAATGTGAAAGTTTAATATTGCTGCTAACTGAACTTTAACGGTTGAGGAACTAGCTCCTTCTTTAAAAAGTAGGGCCAAAAACTCAAGGATGTTATGTATCAGAGCTGAAAAAGGTTCAACCCGATTCAACCCGATTCTGATGTGCCCAGAACACAAATCTTTTCCATTTACTGGAAACGAGTTTACGTGTTGAAGGTTTATGTAAAGATAAAAGTATATGTCAGACAAGATAAGAGAGCATAGGTTGTCTGGCTATTAATGGAATTGGAGAAGCCAGGTCTACAACTTGAGTTCTGATACGTCTGGATGGATCATGCCTGTCGGGTGAGACAGGAGGTCTGGTGTCAGATCCAGAATCCAAGGTTGGTGAAGTAAGTGAGGCCAAAGGAAGGGGAACCAAAAGGTGCAATTAGGATGACTTTGCTCTTCAACATGGCAGCATTCTGTAAGAATTTCAGAATTAGCGGGATTGGTAGCTAGGCATATAGCAGACCGGGGGGGGACAATCATGAAATACAGCATCCCTCAGTGATTCCCCCTGTGGGGAGATTAGGGTAAAGTAGCTGTTGCATTTCTTGTTTAGGGGAGAAAAAAAAGATTGCAACAAGGCTGGCCCTACTGAAAAAAATAATTTCTGTCACGTTCTTGTTGAGAAACCACTTGTGAGGTAGAAAAATGCACCTGCTCAGATTGTCTGCTATCGCACTGAACTTCCCTGGAATGTGCATTGCTATGAGAAAGCAGATGGATAAGATTACCCGCTGCCACACTCTTGAGTGCTTCCCGACACAAGGGGTAAGATATGTTCCCTCCTTGTTTGTTGATTACCAAACTACTGACATATTGTCCAGCTGAACTGCAATCCCCAAAGGGAGAGCATTCTGAAGCATCTGCAACACTAAAAGCACTGCTCTTATCTCTAGAACACTGATATGCAAACTGGCCTCTTTGGGGACCAAGTGCCTTGAACTGTGTTCCCCAGAAAATACCCCCCACCCCAACTGGGAAGCATCCATGGTCACCACGGCCTTGGGCAAAGGGGAAATGAATGGACAGCCTAATAGAACCTGATCTGATTGAATCCACCACCTGAGATCTCTCTTGCATATGTGAGTGATCTGTATAAGAGTTGACATGGGTTGGTAAAGTATCAACCTCTGTGTTGCTAGCATCCACTGCAGAATCCTCATATAAAACCTGGCTAAAAGTACTAGTGTTTTTGCAGCTGACACTGATCCTAGAGCATGAAGGATCAAGTGGGCCGAAATCTTGGTAAAGCAGATCATTTTTCTGACCTGTGATCTTACAGTTTGAACCATTGAGGGAGGCAGTGAAGCTATCACTAACTTTGTGTTGAACAGTGCTTCTATGAATTCTAAATTCTGAGTTGGTTCCAGTTGAGCCCTGCCATAGTTTATAGTTATCCCTCAGATGAGAACATGTCTGGAGAACCTGATCTCTTGCCCTTATTAACTGATGCCTGGTTGTGGCAGTAATGAGCCAGTTGCCTAGATAAGAAAACACCTGGAAACACTGTAGTCTCAAGTGAACTGCTACTACTGCCACACACTTGGTGAACACCCTGGGGGCGGTGGTGAGACTAAAGGGCTGAACTCTGAATTGGTAATGACTGGCTCCCCAGCCAGAAGTGTAAATTCCTTCTGGATTGTCTGTTCATCTTTACATGACAGTATGCATCCTGAAGGTCTAACAAGCACATCCAGTCGTCCTTGCCCAAAAAAGGGGGAATGGACTGAACCATGACCATCCAAAACTTGGTGCATCGAACTAACTTGTTTAAGTTGCTGAAATCCAAAAATTGGTCTCCAGTCCCCTGTTTTCTTTGGCATTAAATAGAACCTTGAGTAAGTTACCGATTTTATCTAGTCTGGCGGGACCTCTTGGATGATTCTTTTTCTAGCAGCTTTTGTATTTAAATTGCTGCTTGTTCCCTCTGACTGGGTAGAACATCAGAGGACTTTTCTTAAGACTGGAGGTGGAAGGGAAAAGGGTATTATATAACCTCTAGAAATAATCCTTTGCACCTAAGTATCTTTTGTTATGTCTAGCCAAGCTCGCTGGTGCAGGCATAATCGACCTCTGATTGCCTACAGAGGTAGACAACTGGACCACCTTTCAGGAGCATTGGTAAGCTCTATCAAAGAAAGAATCTCTGGACCCCTGGTATTGTGGACCACCTCTGCTGCTGGGGCGGTGTTGACAGTTGGAGTTCCCCCTCTGCCTCTGCGGGAACTTCCTCCATGTGTAACTTGGAAAGGACTCTGGGATTTTTTGAACCACATCTTCTGACCATCTCATTGATTCCTAAAAAAAGATCTTTGAGGAGTCGAAAAACGTATGCCCACAGCAGATAAGGTCTTTCCATCCTTCTCACACGTGGATAATGTGTCCTTCACTTTGGGGCCAAACAAAGAAATGCCGTCAAAAGAATCAATGATGAACAAAGACTTGAATGGCTCAGCAAAATCACATAACCACATCCAGGTATGTCTCCTGAAAGAAATGCCTGAACCCACTGCCCTTGAAGTTCCTTCAGCTACATGCAAAATGAGCCTCATGAAAGAATTAAAAATAGATTGCAGGGTAACCAACTGAGAAGTCATGGATGATTGGACATCTGCAGAAATGGATCCTGAGAGGATATTTGATAGTTTCTTAATCATATCCCACTATAATCTTGTAAAATGTGCCAAATAATTCAGCAAACTTAAGGCAAAGGTTGCTAAAGCACATACATGCTTTCCAAACATGTCCATTGCCTTAGCCTCCCTGTTAGGGGGATGAACAGTGGAACTCTCCTTGGCAAGTTTCTTTTTGATGGCTGCCACCATGGCCACAGCATCAGTGGGTACCCATTTGTCCCAAAATTGCTTATCCAAAGGTGGTGCCATAACTTGTCCGGTTCTCCTAGGTATAGATTTAGCTGTGTTGAGCTCCTTCCACGCCCCCAGAGAGACTAACTCAATAAGCTCCTTGGCAGGCAGAGTAACCCAGGAGGTAGACGGGCCATACAGAAAGCCTCAAGGAATAGTGACTCCTCAGATGAAGGGTTGCTTGGCATCCAGCCACCTCTCTGCTTTAGGATCCTGAGGATGTCCCCAAATGAGACCTTTTTCAGGAGGTAACCATGGGGAACCCTTCACCTGCATCAAAGTCTGTATCTTCGGTGACCGACTCCTCTGGGGAGTCCAAGTGCTTCCTTATACATGTGTTCTTCTGAGGGACTTCTTCAGTGGGATGCTATATGCAGGTACCAGAAGAAATTGAGATACCCTGTTGGGAAGACTAGGGGTCTAGGACTGGCTATCCCTGTGGTAAAGCATGATGAGGCTCTGAGTGCAGACATCAAGGTAGAAAGCTTAAGAACTGATGGGGTAGGATCGGTCCATTCTGCCGAGGCAGAGAAAACCCTCTTCACAGCCTCCAAGGCAGACCGCTCCAGAGAAAGAGAAGACCTTGGAACCAAAAAGACAAGCTTTTGGACCATTGTCTTCTCCTGCTCTGAAAGCAATCTCCCCAAGGTGGAAACTGAAGCCGAGCTATCCACTGCCGAGGTTCTGAGGCACAGAGATAGCTCTGACAACTTTGGAGTTGACTCCAACATCTCAGATCCGACAGGGAATATTCAGCTCCAAGAGCACGCTTGATCCAACTGAACCGGTGCACGCAGAGTAAGCTTAGGATCCGAAGATATTGCTGTCTTTTGATGCAACCCAGATGGAGCCAGACGGCTCAGATCCAGGGACTCTGAGACAGTTAAAGGAATCATTGGAGAAACTTGTAGTGGGGGTATAGTAGAAGAATGGATCTCCTGACCCAAAGGGATATGAGCTGGTAAGCCACCCATCTGACTCCGCACTGAGAGGATCTTCCACACAACTCTTTCCACATCTTCCTCCATCAAACTTGTGTTTATCCCGCTCATTTTATATGCAAGTCCTTTCCAATAACTGGTTCTATTAAATAATTATTTAATAATAATGTAAAAGTAAAAGACCCTAAGTTCTGCTGGGTAATACACACAGTAATTATATGAACACAAAGCTTATGAAGGAAATAGCATGTTATGTATAACAGTATTTACATATTTTCTCACCTTTATCAATACAGTGTTATGATGCCCCCCACCCACACAAACACATACAAATAAAAAAAAACATTAGTCTTGAATTCCACTAGATGGGATATGGAGCCTTTTGGATTATGGGACCTGGATAACCCATCCAACCATCTAAATCTTACAGCTTTATTCTTTTTTTCTTTCTACAGGTGTACTTTGAGTCTGACAAAATGCAACTGGAAACACTCCTTACTTTAATTTCCACTTAATTCATCCAAAGTCTTGCTTCTGGCAACAACACTTTTGTCTCTGTTCCACTTTTTTGTTTCTCTGTTAACACCTTAATTGTGTGTAAGGACATTTTTCTCTCTATACATTAATCTTCTTTCTTGTGAGCTCTGCATTTTCTTCCATAAAAGCTATGGACCATTTTCAGGCTTTCTGTACAACACCCTTCTCAAATACTTTGCAATAGACAAGAAACTGAGTACCCAATATCCTAACATGTAAACTATAATGGGAAACAGAAGCTAAAATCATATTTTAAATACAAAAGCAATTAAGCTCATAGCAAAAGAAAAATGTTGAGTTGGTGACCTTACTGCTACACTGCCCTCTCCCTCAGTGATATATTCTAACAAGAATATGCTCACATGGTTGTACTACTTACTATGGATGGGAAGAAGTCAAAGCAATATCAGTAAATCAAGAATGGAGGAAGTGGCAAGATTCTTTAAAGCAATGCAGTGTCAAAAACTGTCCTACTCAAAGATGGTAAATCCAGACTGTCTGTAATGGTACGTAAAACTGTAAACGTCAGCCTGAATAGCATTCTAAGATATTCTAGGCTGATCAAGCTTTACAGTAGCACCGAATCAAAGATTCAAAGAAACTTTATTGCCATTTAGGAAACACAAGTGCTACCTAAACGAAATTTAGAGTGTCAGATCTTTTGCAGGAGAAAACAAACACAAAAAAACTGACATGACGGGTATTAAAGAATAAACAATAACTATAGTACAAAACTAAATAAGTAGTTGATGCACATGCTTGTACACTATTTATTACACTGGACAACACTGACTACTAGATAATTAACAAATAAAATGAAAAGTACGCTATACACATAGATGAGATTAGGTGATATTGCACATAAGGAAGTGACTGGAATTGCATTTGAATGAGAATATATTAATTTTAGTATGCAATAAATAAATAGAATTACTGTACCATCATGCTTTAAGTACCAGCAGCTACAGCACAGTGTTATTTAACAAGTCATTGTAAGATTTTATTGTATCTATTTCAGAGAGCAATACCACATGCCAACTATACAGAAAGGTTTTGTGTAAGTAGAAGTAGCTCTTGTCTTCCTTTTATGAAGTAAACAAGAACAAATCAGTTTAATTTTCTTGATATAGTGTTCCAACTATATGTGGACCTCCAGTGTGTGCAGATGATATTCACTTGATTTTCATACTTAGGGAAAAAATGAAAACTGCATGGTCTGGTTTAAAGCTATTACTCTGTACATAAAAAAAGGTTGGTCTTCAAATGGCCAATGAGAGAAAAAATGCCTTTTACACATAAATCTTTCCTTTCTGGATGTTTAACATTTAAGCTTCCTTTGAGGAAGCTTATAATTGAACAAAACAAGGAAATCGTAAAAAAGATTATAGAAAGGAAGAAATGCTAACAGGTGTAACTTGCTGGAAGATTAAGAACATTTAGCAATGAACACATAGTTTGAGTAATCCAGAAGTTTGGAAAAATAGTATGACAGGATCCGTACCCACTCTTATGCCCACAAATAAACCTGGAAATCTCATCTACTTTTGAAGGTATGACTTCAAGTTGAAGTTTTAGCTTTATTCAAGATAAGAATGTCAGTCAAAATGGGGTGGCACAGTGGAGCAGCAGACAGGGTTGTTGCCTCACAGCAAGAGGTTTCCTGGTTCGATTCTCAACTAGGGTGCCTTCTGTGCGGAGTCTGCATGTTATCCTTGTCTTCTCATGGGTTTCCTCCCACATTCCAAAGGCATGCAAGTAGGTGAACTGGACATTCTAAATTGGCCATAGGTGTGAGTGGGTGTGTGGTGTGGAAGAACGGTTTATCATCAAAATGGTCGATGGTAACATGTTCGACAGACACCTCCTCGACCATGGTAGGAGCAACTGTCGGAATGGCGACGTTCATTTGTACGTCTGTTTAAAAGGACATACACAGGCAGGGAGTTTCAGCATGTATGTGAGTGGGACGTTGCTGCATTGATCATACGACCTACTTCATATTCATGAGTCGACGTTATTTGCCACGGAAATCACCGTTCATGGACGTGATTTTCATCCTTTTGATAGTAAACCGTGGAAGAACAACCATGACAGGGCTAGCTACCAGGCAATGTAAACCTTGGTTCTACATGAGTGTCACTCGAAGTGATATCCTGACCCCATGTGCAAAACTAGGAAAATGGGAAAAAGGACTATGGCTGTGGATTGGTGAAGAATGTCTGTCAAAAAGCCACTATATGGAATTAGTATTTTAATTTATTATTTTATTTTTTCATTAACCTAGTGAGTGGGCTAGTCCAATGACTCTTTCCAGCCATGATCTGAAACATAAGTCAAATAACATTAAATACCACTAAGGATGCAACTCTTATAATGAAACTAAGACTATTAAAAAAAAAAAGAAAACAGAACGAGCATAAGAGTACACAGGATGACTGTGGTTTATTTTCCACTTGAATACTGCACTGCCACCTTGAACAGTGGACAGGTTTCTTGAGATTCCATGCATGCTGAGGTACCAAATCACTGCCAAGTAGTCTATAGTGATTTGTAGTTGGACTCGATATATGGTTTCAAAACACCTGCAACTATGAAAACAACTTGCATATCTTACATATTACTATAGATTTATATACGTATAAAAAAACAGGTCTTGGGGTGGTCATCCAATTCCCTGTAATGTCAGGGACTGAAACTAAACTCAGTGGGCATGCTCAAAAGAGTCTGTCATCAGAACCTAAATGAGTGCTGGAGAACAGAAAGACATTCCCTTTGACAGATTTTAATGCTGAAATTGAAACACTAAACCAACAATTTAACTCATTCTGCAGAGAGTTGGAGGAAATTAAAGCTTGCCCCAAAGGATCTATCCATTAACTCTACAAACATTTTAATAGCAGCTGAGGTTCTCATATATAAACTGAATCTAAAAAAAAAATGTCAGGATGCAAGGTAACATATCCCAAGGCCTTGCAATTATGCTGCTGAAGACATCTGAAGTATGAAGCTATTTACTTCCATGATTTTCTCATATAAAGGCAGATTTTTGTGACTATGGAGTCCACCATAGCTGACAAAAATGAATACTGTCAAATGGAATAAAAAAATTCCAAATACTTAATGGTTATTCCCAGATTCTTAGATGTATGTCACTACAGCAGATTGTGAATTAGATGATGTGAACGATCACAACGTAAACATATAGGCAGAGGAAAATGTTGACTGTCTGGGTCCTCAAAGGAACAAAAATAATACTCTAGAGGCAGTGAGCTGCAAACTGAAAAAGGAAATTGGCATGGAAACAGAGTCCAATATCCTAAATCCAATTCTGATTAACATGGTAAACAGACATTTAAAAGGTCCCCAACTCCTACAGTCAGTGATATTTGGGAAAGTAAGGCAGGAACATTACTCAGAACTCCTATTTTCATACAGATGAATTTCATCCCTGAATCATGAGTGCAAATAATTCATAGGCATTCTCGCCAAAGAGCCACTCTTTGATGGCCACTAATTTTAATGGATTAACATAATTGTGTTTGCAGTTGTCAAAAAAAAAATCTGAATGATACCATAAAGATTCAAGATTCAGGATGCCTAGGCTCCTTCTGTCTTGATGAATTTTAGCTTACAAGAAAATATCTTCTGCTGAGTTCATCTGGCTTCCTTCTTTGTGCTGGAAGCATTTAGATTCTCATTTGAGTTGACTTGAGTTATTAAAGAACTTCTACAAGGCCTGCAGGCCAGGATCAAGACTGTGGCAGCATTTTTTGACTCATTCCAGTTGATTTGGGGAATATTCATGGATGTACTTTGTCTTTTTTACTATTTGCACTTCAGCTGGAAAATCTGGAAAACAACTTTTGAACTTTTAAACTAACTACAGGCAGATGGAAGTGATGGAGTAATGACATTACCTGTTTCTGCGGATGATCTTCCTGGTTTACCTCACGGTTTCCCAGTCACATGAAGTTACTGACCATACCTCTCAACTGACGAGATTTTCACAGAATGCCCAGATTTTTGCCTCGTATTTTTGGTCTGTTCCTCATAACATTTGTGGCTTTCTGGAAAATCGTGGAGAACTGAAATCACTAAATAATGACAGACAATGACATTTCAGACTTCATATGCTTCAGAAAATCCATGCCAATATGAAACCTATTATTCTATCAACTTTCTAAGTTTATAAGATATTTAAAATCTGCCTCTATTTTTGGACCTTTGTCCAGATTTCTTGTGTGAAGAAATTGAGAGGTATGTCACTGACTCTGTTTAGCACTTTAGAATACCCCCAGCTGTAAACCGAAATGTTGTTTGTTACTAATTTTTACACTTGTCCATCTACCTACTTAATTGACTAAACTACTTGAAACTTCAACAAGACGTCTTTATTCCTCCCACAAAAAGGCAAAGTTCAGTTAATGAATATTCTAACCTAGCAAACATATCAATACCAAAGCAGAATCAAATTAAGTTGACTGAAGTTTAAACAAGCTGCCTGAACTCTGGGCCCTCCTGCATTTGAAAGGCATCCATATATGTTAAATCACCGGAACCTGGTTTAAATGCCCAACACACCCATGGGTTTAGTGGCTACCACTCCCTGATAGCCAAAGGGAACCGTGATGGCATATCCATCTTTGCTAGAGACCATTTCACCTTGAGAAATATTCTCAGAGACCCACAAACTGGACTTTCTGAACTCCAAATCACATTAAACAAAATTGGCTACATCAACTATCTATTTATTGCCTGTTACAGGATCCTTTCCATAATCCTGTACGTTCATGTCAGGTTCTTAAATGTAATGAATAAACTCAATCCTAAATAAGAACATTATCATTCTGGGAGACATTTACTAGCCATCAACTGCTGCAGTACCTACACCACCCATGTTAACATATGCTCAGAAGTGTTTAGATGTAATAAATAAAAGTCAATGGATGAGATTCTTACTAGCCCAACAAGAGGACAAAATATTTTAACCTGGTACTTATAATAATCATCAAGCATATCTCCCCTAGTAACTGCCTCTTTGATTAAGTCAAACCATAAGTAAGTAATATTTCCCCTCAAATGATTCAAACCCACTAAAACAAACATATTGGATTTTAACGTCTTCAAGTGCAGAGATCTCATCAAATTCTATGAAGTCTTGAAATCCACTTAAAACAATATCACCCCAGACATCACCTCAGCAGGTAGATTCACTAAGGAGTTTTATACCCACGTAAATAAATGTATACAACTGGCAGCCCACCCAGCTCCAAATATGAGGAATTTTAAAGCAAATCATTTGCATGGCCCATTGACATAAATAAAATCTACCAAAAAAAGCAATAAACTCAGAGGATACATCAAATCTAAAGCCCCCCCCCCCCCCCCAAGTCAAGAAATATATTAAGAATTTAACTAAGAATTTTAAAAAAGTTATTAGATCTAATTAGGTAGCCCATGAACTTAGGCTGGCATCTGAAATCAAATACAGTTACAAATCCTTCATAATTATGTTAAAAACAAAAAATAATACAAAAACTGAGAAACTAAAAGCTCTTGCCTATGGATATGGATAGCAACATACAAGTAGTAAAAATGTTTTTCACCCCTTTAGTTTCATATACAAGTCAGGCATATCCTTATAAACCAGAGAAGAAGTTGTAGATAGTAATTAAGAAAGAGTTGAAGGATTTTATTTGGGAGGGGAAGAGGACAAGAGTCAAGTGGGATAAGTTGACTCTACCAATAGAACTAGGAGGTTTATGCTTACCCGATTTGAATGGATATTTAAGAGATGCACAGTTAAGGCTCTTATAAATAACACAAGCAGAAAGCTATACTTCAAAGTGGAAAGGGATGATGATGAAGCGGGGAGGTAATTCAAGAAATACGGAAAGAACAGCATTTTGGACACAGATCCTTAAGAAAAGTAACAATAGCCATGCATAATATTACAGTCATAAACTAACAAACATAATATTATATTCATAAACTAACAGAAAATATTCTAAGAAGTAAGCCAAAATGGGAATGGGGAAGTGAGATTCTGCAGATAGGGATAACTGCAATTGGGGATACAGTGAATAGACGGTGGGGAGTTAGAATTTACTGGAGGAAGCTGGCAAAGGAACCAAGGCAATAGGAACAAATAATTAGATAGGGAAAAGTAAAAAGAGCCAAGAAGACATCTGGATTGCAGGCTAGTGACTACCTTCCCTATCAGGGATTGATATGACAGTATAGACAAAGAAAAAGGGATAGAGGAATCCTAAGCAAAAGACCTGCACTGGTTGGGCTTTTAATTGAATCTAGAACTGAAGCTGCTCTTAAAAAAAGGATAATTAGTAGGCCATATAAAATATTGCATGATAACCATAGAAGTCAATCAGAAGAGGTCAGAAAAGATTGGGAAGAGAGACCAGATATACAGTTCACAAAGAAACAACTGGAGGGCATGTGTATGACTCCCAAATATGCAACAAAATCCATAAGATTTA
Organism: Protopterus annectens; assembly: GCF_019279795.1. Taxonomy (NCBI): domain Eukaryota; kingdom Metazoa; phylum Chordata; order Ceratodontiformes; family Protopteridae; genus Protopterus; species Protopterus annectens. The sequence continues at coordinate 1,269,843,859 of NC_056728.1, forward strand.
GGATTTTTGCTTGGAAGTGTTTGTATGGATACTTTCACAGCCCAAGCAGACTCCAGAGAAATTTTCCTCGGGTAGATGGCAAATGTTGGAGGTGCGATGGGACAGAAAGAGGTAACTGGGAACATATGTTTTGGGAGTATAATGAACTGGCAGAGTTTAAAAATTCTCCACAGAGTACTCTGTCAGGAATACTGAGCATGTAACTAAGGAAATTATGTTTTTATGGATACAGGATCTGAACTACCTAGACATAGTAAGGCCTTGTTAAGCTTGATTCTGGCGGCTGCCAAAAAAGCAATTACTAGAAAATGGAAATGAAAATCTAGACAAACAATACTTGAAGTAGTGACTATTGTAACAATATATGAAAGAACAGGAAGTTGGATCTTTAGAAACAGATAGGAGTAAATTACACAGAAAAAAATGAAAGTTGTGGGACCAATACATTCATGCAGAAAAATGATTTGAAAATGGAATGGGGTTTAATAGAAAGCAGGAACTGAATAATTTAGCAATATATGTGGTGTATAATGTTTGTAAATGCAAACTCAATATGGTTTGATTACTTTTATACAAATGTAAGCTTGCCTTTGTTACAAGCCATAATTCACTAAAAGTGTCTGAAAAAATAATGCACAGAACTCCTATTAAATGAATTATATACATGCATTACAGACCACCTAAACTAAAAGAAAGAGTAGCTGCATCTCAATTCACACAGAGTTCTCCTGTCACAAATGACACTATCTGATCACTTCTACCTAACATTATAAGCTAGTTACTATATATTTTAAATGTTTAACTCACTAGAACTTTCAACATACTGTATTACACACTCTGAAATGTCTTTAACTTGTGCTGCACAGCTACTTGTTGTCTCCCTTGTAACTTGCAATATGTAACTGAAATGTACAATCTTTGCTCTTTTATTTGTAACTTGCAATTTGTAAATTTAAATCTAACTGTAATACGTTTTGGAGCTTTGGGCCTCCACTGAAAACGGGCAATTCTGGCCCAGTGGACTTCCCCGGTCATCAAACTTAAATAAATGAATAATAAATAAATAAATACTCAGATCCAGTGAACATTGCTAATATCCTAGCAACTAAATTTAGTACAATCACAGAGGAACATGTACTGAAAGAGCTGTTCAACACTAAGAAGACTTCCTTCAGGGGACCATATAACATACCTAGCTGTTTCATAAATAGTAGCAAACATCCTGGAAATACCTCTGCATAAGGTATTTAACCTTACCTTGGCTACAGGCTCAGTTCTAGAAGTATGGAAAACAGCACTGGCAATGTCAGTCCATTAAGCTTTTCCCTTATACTGATCCAGAAAATTATGGGCTCATCAGCCTGATTAGCCTCCTTTGTAAGACCAAGGAGCACATTATAAAAGACTTGATTAACACTGACATTAAAAAATCTCATCAGGCTAGATTCACAGCAACTTATTTTTTGTAACCGGCAGATCCTGTCCGATGAACTTGGTTAACTTCGTTGAGGAAGTACCACAAGCTATCGGTAATGGTTACACGGTACCTTGACCAGACTACGGCATTTTACACCATTCACCATGCTAGCATAATTAATAAACTAAATGCATTACAAACAGATCTCTTTGCAGCAAGATGGACAGCAAACTGACTAAAAGACATAATCCACATGGTATAGGTGACAGGGGCATCATCAAAAAAACATGAAGGTGATCAGTGGTATCCCATAGGGCTCAGTGTTGGGACCACTTTTGTTTGGTATTAACGTATCTGATCTACAGACAAAAAACAAGACCTATGGCTAACCAAGTCTGCAGATGACTGCAAACTGGTAGCCACTGTCAAATCCTCCTCTGACACAGAAGACTTCCAGCAGAAACTTACACTAAAACATAACTGGTGTATTGAAAATGGGCTTAACTTGATGCTAAAAAATGCAACTTTGTCTCATTTGTAATACAAATTATCTCCCAGCATATAGTGCTGAGGATTCATCACTTCAAAATGAAAATGTAGCTAGAGACCTGAGAAAGTACAGTTTTGTACCTACCATAAATGTAGATGTCCAATAGATATGCAACTGCAGTCCTTACATATGGGTTGTCCTGCCTCAGGCAGCCCTTCGGTCGGCCGGATTCCAAAGTCTGGGTCTGGTGTCGGCTGATGTCGCCTCCTCCCCGACGTTAGAGCGGCTGGGGTATAAAGGCATCCGCCGACGCCATCTTCTTCAGTGTTTCTTGCCCCAGATGCCAGGTGCCCTCCAAGGAAGGCTAAATTTTGTGAATGGATAAGCAAAAATTTCAAGACATGCACAACAGTAATAAACAGATACACCATAACAGATAACCCCAGCTAAATAGGAGAGGGGGAAGGACCCTAGGGAACAAACAGAGGGGTAGGAGGGAGGGAAAACCTGACTGCAGTTGCATATCTATCGGACATCTACATTTATGGTAGGTACAAAACTGTACTATGTCCTTCAAGAATGCAACTGCAGTCCTTACATATGGGTTGAATACCATAGCCAAGCTGGGGGTGGTAGGATCTAAGCAAGGGATGGTGTAGCTAAAAGACCCTGCAGGACTGCAGAAGCAAAGCCTGCTCGGGATCTGGAGTATAAAGGCAGGTTGTAGTGTTTGGTAAATGTATGCATGGAGCTCCATGTAGCAGCCTCTAGAATGTCCTTTGTAGCCACCCTTCTTAGAAAGGCTGTGGATGTGGCTATAGCTCTGGTTGAGTGTGGTCTTATATTGTCTGGCACACTCTTTCCATGGAAGGAGTAACAGAATCTGATGCAGTGTCCAATCCATTTTGAAATTGTTTGTTTGGAGACTGCCTTTCCTTGCACTCCGGCAGCATAGGCTACAAATAGTTGGTCAGACTTCCGGGTGGTCTTTGTTCTGTCCAAGTAGTAGCGTAATTGTCTGTGTATGTCTAAAGTATGCAGCAGCTTTTCCCCTTTATTTTGAGGTTTGGGAAAGAAGGTAGGCAGGTGAATTGCTTGATTTAGAGACACCCTGGATATCACCTTTGGCATGAATGAAGGATTGGTCCTTAGAGAAACTCTGTCCTGTTGGAAAATGAGAAAGGGAGGTACTGCCATGAGGGCCTGTATCTCCGAGACTCTTCTTGCTGAGGTAACTGCCAACAGGAAGGCTGATTTCCAGGAGAGGAATTGCATTTCTGAAGTTGCTGCTGGTTCAAAAGGAGGAAGAGTTAATTTTTCCAAGACATAGTTGAGGTCCCATGCAGGAACTGGTGGTTTTCTGGGAGGCTTGATATTCTTTATCCCTCTTAGGAACTGTCTTAGCAAGGGATGTGAAAACACAGGTGGATCACAGTTGAAGTTTGCTGAGATTGCTGAAGCGTGTATTTTAATGGATGAATATGATAGGCCCTTATGAAACATTTCTGCCAAGTATTCTAATATCTGAGGTATGCTCATCACTGATGCATCCTGTCCCTTTTTGGCATTCCAGATGATGAATCTCTTCCATTTGGCCGCATAGGTTTTTCTGGTGGAAGGTCTGCGTGCTTCCAGCAAGATTTCCTGAACTTTTTCGGAGAGGGTGTCATGGGACAAAGTCATGGAACCCTCCAAGCTGCCAGTTGTAATGTTTGCAGGTTTTGATGAACAGTCCTGTAATTGTGTTGTGTTAGGAGCAGAGGCCATTGGGGCAAGGGCCACGGTTTGGAGTGAGTTATGCTCAGTAGCAAGGGATACCAATGCTGCCTTGGCCAGACTGGAGCAATCAGTATTCCTTTTGGTTGCTCTGCTTTGATCTTCAGTAACACCTTGGTCATTAATGGTAGAGGAGGGAATGCATAGATTTTCAGGGCATTCCAGCTGAAGGAGAGGGCATCCATTCTCCAGGCTAGAGGATGGTGAGTCCTTGAGCAGAACTTGTCCAGGTGGTGATTTAGATGAGAAGCAAATAGATCTATGTCTGGTCTTCCCCATGCAGTTGTTATTTGTGAGAAAATGTGTGGATGCAGCATCCATTCGTGTGGATCCATGAAATTTCTGCTCAACCTGTCCGCCAGTAGGTTGTCCTTGCCCGGAACAAACTGGGATTGCAAATGGATGTTCAGTTTCAGGGATTTTTCTCAAAGAGCCATTGTTAGTCTGCAGAGGGGATATGAGTGAGTGCCTCCTTGTTTGTTTATATACCACATGACAGTGGTGTTGTCTGTCCTTATTAGCAGATGGCCTTGTTGAAGAGATTTTCCAAAGGCTTCTATGGCATGCATCACTGCCAGCATCTCTTTTTGATTTATGTGCAGAGGCATTTCCTTGGGAGTCCATTGGCCTTGAATGCATCTGTCCTTCATTTGCGCCCCCCATCCATGATCTGAGGCATCTGTTGTAATGGTTTGACTTGCTTGAACTTTGTTGAAGAACATGCCTTAGTTTAACTGGCTTGCTTGAGCCCACCACAAAAATTCCCTTTGCAGGCATGGAATGAGTGGTATTACGTCTTCCAGGTTGTGGCTGTGTTGAGACCATAAGCTTTTTGGATACCATTGTAGCTTCCTCATGTGTAATCTTGCCAGGGGGATCAGAAGGATGCAAGATGCCATGAAACCCAGGGCCTGCAGGATCTTCCTTGCGGTCAGCTGGGTATGTTTTGCTAGGCTTTTGAAGTAATCTGGTAAATGCTGTTGTTTTTCCTCTGTGAGGAAAGCCATTTGTGATTGTGTGTCCAGTTTTGCTCCTAGAAAAATAATCTTTTGGGATGGTAATAGCCTTGATTTTTGAATGTTGACTGTGTATCCCAAAGCCTTTAGCAACCGAATGACATAGTGCAAGTTTTTTATCAATATTTGTTTGCTGTCTGCTTGTATGAGGCAGTCGTCCAGGTAAGGGTATATTTGAATCCCCTGGAGTCTGCAATGTGCAACTACTGATGCCAGGCATTTCGTGAATACACTGGGCGCAGTAGATAAGCCAAACGGCAATGCTGAGAATTGATAATGCTCTGTTCCTGCAAGAAATCTGAGGTATCTTCTGCAGCTGTGTCTGATTGGGACATGCAGGTATGCCTCCTTGAGGTCCAGAGTAACCAGCCAAGACCCCTTGCCCAGCATGGGAAGGAGTTGCTGTAACGTCAGCATTTTGAATTTTGGCACAATGAGAAAGGTGTTTAGAATAGACAAGTCCAGTATAGGCCTCCATTGCTTTTCTTTTCTTGGAACAAGGAACAGTCTTGAATAGAATCCCTGGCCTTGTTCCTGTGGAGGTACTTTTTCTATAGCTTTTATTTGTAACAGCTTTGCAACTTGTAAGAGAGCCTCTGCCCATTGATTTTGTGGCAGGTTTGGCATGCCTTGTCTCGTTGGTAAGGTGTGGAAGTGGAACCTGTAACCTTTGTCTATTATGTCCAGAATCCATTTGTCCTTGGTTAAAATGTGCCAGTTCTTTGAGAATAAGGATAATTTTCCGCCTAGAGGAGCTTCTCTTTGAGCCTTGGTAGGCGGATTGATAGTCAAGTCATTGTGATTGTCCCTGTGGTGCAGGCGAACTCCCTGCTCCACTTCTTTGATTTGGTGGTTGCCATTGGCGGCCCCTGTAGGAGCCTCGGTATTGCCCTCTACCTCGAGCATGCCTGTTCTTTCCCCTTTGAAACTTGTCCAAGTCTGGAAAGGACCAATTCTTAGAAGGCCAATTCCTACTGAATCTGGGAGGTTGAACCTGGAGGAAATCCTTGACAGTCTGTACTGATTTTGCCTTTTCTTCAATAGACTTCAGCACATCCTGTGCATTAGCACCAAAAAGCTTCTGTTTTTCCAGAGGTGCATCCAGGAGCTTAACTTTAACATGGTCTGGCAGTGGCTGTTCTTTTAACCAAGCATGTCTACATATAACGGCCCCAGTCATGGCTGCCCTACATGAAGCTTCCAATGCATCATAACCACACTGTAGAAAATGACTGCTAACCTGCTGAGTGTTATGAACCAAGTCCTGCAATGCCTTTCTATCTATAGGCTCAGGAGAGGCTAACTTTTTCTGCAAATCATCCATTAAGAAATCCTGGTACTGAAACATATGAAAAAGGCAGTTAAGTGACCTCATGGCAAGGGTGGAAGAGGTATAAACTTTTTTGCCCCATCTCTCCAGGGACCTAGCTTCCCTGTCAGCGGGCAGAGGGTTTTTGACCGAGGAAGAAGCCACTGCCTTGGGGCCCTGTGAAATAGTCTCTAAATCCACAGAGTGGGCCTTAAAAAGATGCTTATGGATTTCAGGGACCCTGTAATATCTGTCAGGTTTGACAGGAGCAGGAGGGAGAGAATCAGGCGAAGCACTGGAGTCTGAGTATACATCATCAAGGACATCCAACACTGGAGGAATAGCTAAAGGTCTGTGTTGGGGCAGCTTAAGGAAGGTATGTAGCCTTTTCCTGGAATCAGAGAATTCCTGACCCTGCCACTGAAAATGTTCTCTCATGGAGTGGAGAACTTCACCAAAAGAAATATCCTCTGGAGGGGAGGCAGAGGGAATAGAATCCTCAGCATCCGAATCCTCATAGGCCTGGAAGGATTCTTCCTGGGTATCTGAGTGCTCTGAATCCCCAGAGGCTTCATCTGAGGAGAGGGTGTCTGTCTGCTCAGTTCTAGGCCTTTTATCTGCAGGCGGCTGAGAACCTCTGATAAGAGAGATTAAATCTGCAGCAAGAGTCATGATTTGTCTATCAGAAGAGGGACCCTGAGCAGTAGGCTTAAGGTGGGCCTTGGCCTGGCTGGCAGCCTTAGCACGTGCAAAGGCCTTGATGGACATGGATACCGGAGGCCTAGCTGCCCCACGTGCAGGGGTAACCTTGTCCACAGGAATGGTGTCGGGTAAATCCAGAGCTTCGGTTTCTGGAGGAAAATCAACAACCAGCACCGGTGTAATCTCGGGGACCGAAGAACACGTTAAAGCGGTGTCGTCGGCCTGGGGCGGTAGAATTACCGCTTCCGAAAGGACCGAAACACTCGCGGAGGGCTTAGGAGTAGTATCGGTGGAAGACACGGGCCGAGGATGTCGGTCCCGGTCCTTGCGTTTTTTGGTAGATTGTGTTGTCGGTTGTTCCGACGGCATGATATAAGCAAAGGATTCGCCAAAAAAGTCTTCGGCAAATTCTGCCCGGCGCCTGAGTGTGCGCTTATTAAAGCAAGCACAGGCAGCACAGGCCGAGACGTCGTGGTCTGGGCCCAGGCAAGGGAGGCAGTAAGAATGGAAGTCCTTATGAGGTATTTGTTTATCACAAGATGAACAATTATTAACTTTTTCAATTTTTTCTGACATCGGCTGAGGCAAGAAAAAATGTTCCCCAACGGGGTACTTAGCTTTTAGATGACTTTGGTAACTGAAACACAGGAGCTGACCGACCGGCACTTGCGAACTGCTTCTGCTTCGGGCACCGCGCGGCAAGAAAGACTGAAGAAGATGGCGTCGGCAGATGCCTTTATACCCCAGCCGCTCTGACGTCGGGGAGGAGGCGACATCAGCCGACGCCGGACCCAGACTTTGGAATCCGGCCGACCGAAGGGCTGCCTGAGGCAGGACAACCCATATGTAAGGACTGCAGTTGCATTCTTGAAGGACATCTTGGGTTGATAATTCCCTAGAGACCTAGGGGGAATAAGAATAAAGAACAGTCCTGTATCAGGCTATATAAGGGATTAAGGGAATGAGAATCCCATTTAATGTTAGCAGAAAACTCAGCAAAGCTGAGAGACATTACTCAACCACAGACAGAGAGAATGCTTTATCATAAAATGGGCCCTCACCAACCTCACATACTACTTATTAGGTACAGACCATAGAATAATAAATTACCATCCCCTTCACTTCCAGTAAGATTGTAGCCCAAAATTGTCCAAGTTGGCTTTGGCCTCCCAAGTTTTTAATTTTAAGATCCAGAATTGCCCCAGCCACTGTCGCTTAAATATACATTGTCTGTCTCGGACTTATGTCTCATCCAATGTGGCATAGTAACTGCAAAGCCATGTAAACATACTGCTTACTACACAATAAAGTATGTCAGAGAGTCTGAAGCAGGCAGGCAGGCAAACAATCCACATAGCAAACAGGGAGCAACTGCCTTTACAGGTATATCAGGTGTATTAGAATAAATGAAATAAAGTCTAAGTAGTATAGGAACTCAGGGAGTCCTGGAAAGGGCAATTTTGTTCAACTAGAGTGGAGAGAAATAAAGCATTTAGTTTCTTAAGTTATATTTTATATTTGGAGGAAAGTACAACAAAGAAGGCAATATCAGCAGAACTTATTTATTCAATTTGCAGAATCAGCACTCTTATCTGCTAAAGGAAACCTAGTAGCAAATGAAAAAAGTGAAACAAAGTAAGAAGCTCTAATTTGAGACTGTGTTTTAGTCTAAAAGGAATGTAGGTGGAAGAAGGAAAGAAACATGATTTTAATATAAATGGAATGCAGATGAATTAAAGAAATAGAAAAGCCAAAAATGTTTAACCAAAAGGGAAATATTTGTACATTTTGTATGTTCTGGACAGTTACTGACAGATTTAAGAATATTTTCAGTTTAGTTTGTCTAAGAATACAAGTGAACTTCTTTTATAACGTTGATATCAATCCTACTAGAACTTGAGGGCTTTTAGGAGTTCATGTCTTCCTGCAACCTAATATATCTGTTTGATATTCATTAGAATGCATACTACTTAAAATGTTTTCCTTTTTACAGTTATAGAAAGTGAAAAAACGGTATGCCAGGAACCAACATGCCTGAAAGGATTTAATATACAGACTGCAATTTTATGTCAGAACAGTTTCTGTGGAAATGCATCCACTATATCACCATTTCCAGTTTCTTCACCAAGTGCTGCAGTCAGTGACCTTCTCTCAACTAAAAAAACTGCAAACACAGACATGATTACAACACTTCCTAATCAGAGCAACACAGCAAATAGTACACAAATAACAGGTAAGAAGAGCTCTCTTTTCATACATGAAAGTAAGTTGTCAACCACATCTTTTCATTAAATTAACATCAATTAGTGCTCTCCACAAAGACTTGAGGAGCAATTACTACATTTTTCATTTTATTTATCCTTTATTGACCAGGTTAGTCCCACTAGGCTCATAGCCTCTTTTCAGAGTGACCTTACTACTAGGAGAAATTTGGCCGGGATATCAGGGAACTTCAAAGATATTTTTACAAGGAAAAAGTAAGATCATCGATGGGAGCCCACTGAACACTGAAGGCGTTATAAGAGATTTGGGGACACAGGCTGACAGCAACCTCTCCTTCGACCACCACATTGCCATTGTGGTCAGAAAGTCCTTCTATGTGGCACATCTCATTACCAAGGGTTTTGCATCCAGGAAGAAAGAGGTCATCATCAATCTCTACTCTTCCCTCATTAGACCAATCATAGAGTATAATGCCCCATTTGGCATGTACCTCACTAGACACATGCAAAAGCTGGAAAGGCCACAAAAGTACCTCAGGAAGAGAATCCTTGGCCTTAAATTAACACGTCCTACACGGTCAGACTAAAAAAACTCCAGCTATTCTCTGTCCCATATTGTCTACTAAGAGGAGATCTCTGCTTGACTTACAAAGCCATGTCTGACCCAGCTCTGTTAGAAATGCTACATCTAAAGAAATCCCAATCCCTACACACCACACACTCCAGAGACCTCAAACCTCATTAGGGACAGGTTCATAACTCAGAGACTGCTCATGCTCTGGAATAGACTTCCCATATATGTCAAGCAGAGCACCTCACTGGCCCTCTTCGAGAGAAATCCTGATGAGTGGATGGGAAATAAAAAGTTCACCCCAGGGATCACTCCAGTGGCTCTACTTGATAGAGGCACTGGGAACTAGCGTCGGGCGGCATGATGCCAGAGTACTTTTATGAGCTAGGCTTTTAAAGGATCCAGGGCCATTAGCCTAGTACACATCTATGAAACTATGTCTAGCAAGTATATTTATACTACCAATTATAGTGGAAAAAGAATTGTTACAAACAATTTTTTCATTCACATGAGGTTCAAAACTGAATCCAGTAAAAAGACAAATTTTGTATGTAAAATAAAGATGAAGGTGGTTTAGGGCTAAGAAACCCAGCAGCATATGTGGCCTCTCTAAATTTATATAAACTTTTAAAATGGATAAATGAAAAGAAATGAAGACAGTTTGGTGGTAATATTTAAATATAAGTATGAAAAATTTTGGGATGATAACAAGTAGTAAAACAGAGGAAGAATGTAAAAAGGAAGACCTGAAATGTTACCAAGAAAAATATTAATGTGGAAAATAAAAACTGATAAAATAGAAAAGGAGAGAAAACTGTGGTACAAGAATATAACAATACATTATTTTGTTAAACCAGGGGTAAAGTTAGCAGATGAAAAAATTAAATGTATAAAAATAAGAAATAAATGGTATAATAAAAAGAGGAAAGCCAAAACTTTTTGTGGGGACTGGTGATGACTGGTGATAAGATAAATTATCAGTAAAAGATAATATGTCATATTAAAAGAAAAGTAAAATAATATCTTTATATTACAGTGAAGAGGAAACTACTGAGCATGTGTTTCTGATAGTATTATGGGAAAAGGTGTGCAAAGAAATGTTTTGAAGGTATTGAAAAAGTGGATAAGATAAATATGGACAGGATTAAATATGGGTATTATAAAAATAGAAGTAAAACTATGTTAAAAGAATTGTAAAAAATGTTTTTGTTTTATGTGTTATATGGAAAGAAAGAATAAATGAAATAATGTTCAACTGAAAATGGATTTTGGCAGAAATATTGAACAAAATTAGATGGTGGCTATGGAAAAAGGTTTGGGGGTTTAATAAGGATAGAAATTTTGTATAAATGAAAAACAAGTATGAATGTGTGATAAGGAAAAGAAGAATATGGGAACTCTATCTTGTAAATCTTACAAATATGTAAATAATCTGTAAATATTGTTGTCTTTGTATAAATAAAGGACCCCTACTCTTTTTGATGAGTGCTTGTGGTTATTTGAAATCTCCTTGAGCTACCACCAACTCAAATAGATGGCACACTCAGGAATGCATCACTAGCCTAATGCTGCACTGTAGTGTCAGCACCTATTCTACCTGAAGTGGGAATAGAACTAACATCTTTCTGTACCAAAGGCAAGTGTGCTACCTGCTGTGACACTTACTGCTTTTCCCATTTGTATCTGATGCTATGGTTTGATAAACAGCGAAAAACAAGTTGACCAATTTCAAAAGGCCAGGAGAATGCGACTTTGAACAACCTGTGCAAACTATGAGCAATGTAACAAAATGTTACTACAAAATATTAAGAATCATTATTAATATTATCTAATTTGAATTCTCTAATTCAAAAATGAACAATAAATTATAAAATACAAAGTTAGCTAAAATTAATTTTTGCCTATCTATACTCAGATTGTGACCCAGTTTCCAGGAACCTCGGCTCTCCTAATCAGCATACATAATCTATTACAGTCCAGACTGAACTCACTACCAGGAGGCTTGTCACAGAAATGAAAAATCTCACTTTGATGGTCAAGACAAAGGAAAATGAAGGTGTTACTACTGTGATATAATCTTCAACAGTCACTCTAATTTTATGTTATGTTATGTTCCACCTCCCTTCCCCTGGAGATCAGCAGGTATTTTGAGTTAGCAACCGTTGTATACTAGGCCAAATGGAGTGTGTTTACACCCACACGAATATCAAGTTAGAGCATAATGTAGTACTTGGTAGGCTACAGTGCAATGATCTGATTGTCCACTCTTTCTAACTATTGCCAGGCCATTCAGTAGGTGACATGTAAGCAAGACTGACCCTTCACACTGCCCCTATATGTGTCACTTGCTCTCATTACCTTTTGGCCAGTTCCTGCTGTACCAGGTCTCACTAACTTTTGGGACTGTAGCCAAGGTCTTCCTGTCTGTTCCATGAACATTGCTCATCTCAAATAAATTATATGTTGCTAAATTAGGTAAAATAGCTTTCAGACAGCTATGTTTAAAATTAATGATAAACAGCATATGCATAGTTAAAATGTACACTACACACCCACATATAGCAGTATTAGATAAGCTTCTTACAAAAGTGGGTTTGGGACTCTTTCTTTGCTGACAGATTTCGCAGCTAGGCTGTTTACAACTTAATTTTCATTTTTAATAATGAGACAATTACTGAAAAAGTGAGGTGTTCCTACTGTTGCACCAAGTGTCATGGATTGTTGTTTTCCTACTTATTTCTTTGCATTTATTCATCTGATAACTAGACAGGATGAGAGATCTGAGCACCCTTTTCAGCCACGACTTAAGCACAAAGCAGTTATGTCTGATATTACATTGTGATTGTACGGTTAAAACAGTTGTTTGTAACTTATCTGCTGAAGAACAGCACCATACCAGTGAAATCAGTGGCTTGCACTATGCTGTACGGTAAAATATCATGGATGAGTAAATCCAACAACTTTCTTTTGCTGAAACCAATTCCAAACCATAAGTGACTTTCTTAGATCACTCGCAGGAAGAACAGAAGTAGCTGAGTTTTGAAAAAAAAATCAAGACAAAAAGAGCCAATTGGCAACCTTTTAGTCTCTTGATAAGTTGTATCCCTTTTTTTATTTTTTTTCCATCATTCTAGCAAATCATCAAGCTTCCCTGCCCCACAACTATCCTTAGTCCACCCATTTTTTTTTTTTACATATGCTACCCCTTGCTCTGAGAATTCCTCAGGAAGCAATGGGTAAAGTGCAGATCTGGAGCAATTTATTTATTTATTTTTTACATATGCTATGCCTTGCTCTGACAATTCCTCAGGATGCTGAAGCAATGGCAAAGTGCAGATCTGGAGCTACCATTCAAAAACTAAACCAGGCCATCTTTTGTTGGAGAGGGTTCCCCTGCACCCTAGTGGCAGGAGTGTGCAGTTAGAACTCATCTGATTAAAGGATGCTGGAACAGGGCTCAGTTTTGAGCTTTTTTATGGGTTAATTTGTTTAAATCAGTTTGCTCTCATTTGCTACATAAGCACTGTGTTTGTGAGGATTTCTGCTTGTTTTAGCAAAGCTCCACAGAGTTTGGTGACCAGTTACTGCTCTGCTGTATTTATCTGATCAATCCAAGGCATCTGTTGATCTCTGCAAAACGTAAGTAGAATTTTACACTGTATATTGTGCACTTTTGAACTGCATTTTTACCATATTACTGTTATTTGAACTGTTTTTTTTTCTGAAATTGTTGTACATTGCTGTAGCATAGACTAGATTCAGACTTGCTGAACAGAGTTCTGTTTGTATGACTTGAGCACTAAACTGGGCCATCTTTTGTGGGAGAGGGTTCCCCTGCACCCTAGTGACAGGAGTGTGCAGTTAAAACGCATCTAATTGAAGGTTGCTGGAACAGGGCTCAATTTTGAGCTTTTGTTACTGGCTAATTTGTTTAAATCAGTTTGCTCTCATTTGCTACATAAACACCACTTTTGCTTGGGTTTGCACTTGTTTGCGCATCTCGCACTGCCAAGCAGTGGAGACCACCGTTGGCGGTTACAGACGCAAACGCTTCTGCCTGCAAATTTTCCCTTAGTATTCTGCTGATGGTCCATCTGTGAGTTCTCACTATAGTTCCTCACTGACAGGTAATACATTCAGAGAAGATCCTGAGGTACCAACACAGATCCTCCTCACTAGCTCTTCGTATTTTTTGTCCACTTCTCCTGTCCTCTATTTTACCTGGTCCTTTCTGTCCTCTCCCTGATTTCTAACCACATCAACTTACCTAGCATTATGGGTGGACAATTTCTCACAGTTTCTCCAGCCAGCCAGGTCAACATGGGCATCCTGAGGCAATGTAGCAATTGGCTCAAGTACAGTGACAACCCACTTCTTCTACTCTACACAAATTCATTATGTGAGAGATGCATTTATATCAAGAACTACAATCCAGGCTCTCTTGCTCACCAGTCACTTCATCTGATACTAAATAGTTTGTTAGCATGCCCACCTCACCTCCTGTACCTACCAAACCAACAACACATAAACCTACATATGTGGAGATTCTTACCAGAAGCTTACCTAAACATCAGAGACCTCCCAAACACAAACATGATTCACATAATACATCTTCTGCAGAACATGGTACATAACATATCGCATACCAGTGTCCCACCAGTCAAGCCCCTAAGGCAGAACACAAAACAAACATCTTAGTCATAGGCGACTCATTTGTGAGACACACAAATGTCCCTCTCACCAGGCTGGATAAGGAAAAATTCACAGTCTGCTGTCTGTCAGGTACCAGGATCCATGACATCTCACACACACACTCAAGTTTCTAAACAACGGGCATTGTTATGACTTGGTCATAGTCCATGTTGGTGTGAATGACTTGAGACGTACCTCACTGGACTATATGGAAAGAGACATGACTGAGCTCTCTGATTGTGTGTCTCAGGCAGGTATGTATCTAGCCTTAAGCAGCATTTTACATTTACCTAGGATGATACCTCAACACAAACATAAAATGATTTACTTAGGACCATAGGAAGTTACTAGGCTTTTGGTCCTAAGGCCCTTATAAGCCTAGCCAAGAGTTTCACCCATGTTTGGACAAGTCAGCACCCATAGCCCCTGTCCAGCAGTGACACAGGTGGAATCCCATGGGTGTATTTTCTGTTTCCCATTCAGTTATCCAGGTTGCACTTGAAAAGGGGTAATGAGCTACTCTGCTTTACATGGAGAGGGAGTCTATTCCACAGATGGGGGAGTCTCTGGGACCCAAATCTGTCCCTCTAAAAAGTCCTATTGATGTCATAGACCAGGTTGAGGTCACGCGTGTGGGTTACTCGAGCGGAGCTTGATTTGCGGACATGCAGCAGTCCCATCAAGAAGGGGTCTGAGATTGTTTTGTATGCCAGATAAAGGTCACCTCTGAAGAGTATGTATGAAACTGAGTAGAGGGACAAGACTTTAAACTATCTGTGTAGGGTAGATGTTGGAGGCCCTGGATTCTTCTGGTGAGGAACCTCTGTGGTCAAAGGGGGATTTGTACTCAACAACTGGCCTTACAAGGGAAGAATACAGGGATGTTATGACTTCAACAATTGGCTTAGTTTCTGGTGTCATTCAAAGTAGATCCAGCACCTGTCAGCTTGGGTTGGCATTGTTGACAGACCCCAGTGCTTTGACAGAGATGGTCAACATCTGTCACCTCTGGGATTTCAGTTACTGGCTAAGGGTCTTGCCACCCCCATAATGCCTTTTTTAGGTAATGTCACAAGAACAAAATTGACAAAATAAAAATACCCTATAAAAACAACTTCAAGGTTATCCTGCTAAACACTAGGAGTCTAAAGCAGAAATTGCATTCACTGGAAGCAGTCCTCACCTTGGAAGATGCTGATATTTGTCCAGTCACTGAGACCTGGTTTAAGGATGCGGAGAGCATCCAGCTATACCAGTTTACATTTCCTTCCACATGTTCAGACCACAAACTGAAGGTGTAAAAACTAAAGGAGGTGGTCTATCAATATTCATTAAAGATAAATGCACCTGTAGATTGGTTAAACAGCATAATTCCCTTGAATTACTGCAGGTACTATTGACTGTAGGTAAGACCCCTACTTGGGTCATTGCCAGCTAAGGAACCTCTCCATGAATCAGGACATCCATTCAGCCTACTTGGATCTACTTGAGTCAATCAAGATACAACCAAACACCCTGGCTTTGGGTGACTTTAATTACCCATCCTCTGACTGGGTAAATTATATGTGTTCTAACTCACTTGCCCAAATGTTCCTGAACTTTGTTAACTCCAATGCCCTGGACCAGCTGTTGACACACCCACAAGGGGCTCAAACTTCCTTGATCTGGTGCTCACCAACATGGGTGCTGCTGTACCACCCCCAATTTGTGGCTATCCCTGGTGAAATCTGACCACAAATCTGTCTCACTAGAAGTAACTATAATACAAGACCCCCCCCCCCTAGCAACAACTAGACTACAAAACTTCTCCAAGGCCAATTACAACCTCTTATCTGACAGCTTCATAGCTCCCCCCACTGATGGAACACCTATGCTGAGTTATACACTGATGCTTTACATAAGCACCCGTAGACACTGATGTACCTGATAGAACCAAAGCAAGATGTTCAAGGAAAAACAAACCTGCCTGGTGGACAACTGCCATTAATAGGCTAGATAACAGGAGGAAAAAAGTGCTTGTCTAAAAGTAGGAAGGAACAGTCCCAAAACAGGAAGCAACCCCTCCACTACTTAAACAAGCAAATAAGACTACTAGTGAAGTCCTCCAAAGCTAACTACAAATTCAGATTAGCTTCCCTAACTAAGAATAACCACAACGCATTCTTTAGTTACATCCGTTACCTTAAAGGTAAGGGCCAGATCTGAGCTGAACTCATTATTAATGGTACTACATATACAGAACCTGTGGATATAGCAAATTTGCAGGCTGACGGGTTCAGCGAAAACTTCACTCTCCTGTCCCCACCACATATACTGCAAAGCATCCCTAACACCTGTCCGTCACCTAATATCTCAGAAGAGCAGGTCTTCAACGTCCTCTTCAAGGCCAAAAACACAGCCACTATGGGACCAGACAACATCCCGGGCTGTGTTCTACATGGATTAAAACAGGAATTAGCATCACCATCGGGCATACTTTTCAATCACAGCCTAAGCACTAGCTTCGTCCCAGCAGAATGGAAATCAGCTACTGTCATCCCTTTGCACAAATGGGTTGCACCCATGGACCCTGGGAACTACAGACCCATTAGCCTCACCAGCCTTATCTGTAAGACCATGGAACAAATCATCATGAACCTTATTAACAAAGATATAGGAAATCTCCAAACACTCAACCCCACCCAGTTTGGCTTTGTCAAGGGGAGCTCATGCCTGTTAAACTTGATGGACTTCTTCGAGACAGTCACCAAAGCCCTAGACAAGGGCAAATCTGTGCATGTTGTCTACCTAGACTTAGCCAAGGCTTTTGACACAATCCCCCACTCCATCATCATTGATAAACTCAGCCAGCAGGGTATCAACCCATACTTTATTAGGTGAGTTGCAAACTGGTTCACTGATAGAACTCATACAGTCAAAATAGGGGACTCCACCTCCTATGGCTGACCTGTAACCAGTGGTGTTTCACAGGGATCGGTTCTGGGACCCCTACTGTTCGGAATATACTTCTCCAAAGTACAGACTAAAGCTAAAGGACTGTGGCTTACAATGTTTGCTGATGACTGCAACCTGGGAGGGATCACTGAAACCCCTAGTGATGTCAATATTCTGCAAGAAGGTCTTACACATACTAATGGCTTTTGCCAAAGTCATGGTCTTAAACGTAATGTAACAAAATGCATTATCATCCCCTTTAGCAAGGGTGATGCTCCTGCAAACTACCACATCAAGAGCAATACCCTAAGCATACAGTCAGTGGTGAGAGATTTGCGCACATAGGCAGACACAGCAACCATAACTATGATCATCATGTCTCCACAATGGTAAGAAGGACATTTTATATTGCTCATCTCATAAGTAAGGGCATTGGCTCCACAAAAAAAAGAGGTTATAACCCCCCTGCACTCTTCCCTCATCAGGCCAATAATAGAGTACAATGCTCCCTTTGCTATGTTCCTTTCCAAACACCTGCAGCAATTGGAGAGACCACAAAGGTTCCTTATAAAGAAAATGTAGGGTCTTCAAGATCTGTCTCATGCAGACAGACTGAAATAATGTTTACTTTACTCTCTGTCATACAAACTGCTCAGCGGCAAACAGTGCCTTGCATATAGAGCAATCCCTGACCCAGCTTTAATGGAAATGCTGCACATTCGCAAATCAAATGGCACACAGGTCGCTCGCTCAAAGGAGCTTACAATGATATGTGGCATCAGTAAAACTTGCTGGAAAGACAGATTTGTCTCACACAGGTTGCCCCACCTTTGGAACAAGCTTTCCTTCCATGTTAAATAAAGCCCCTCGTTGGCCCTATTTAATTATAATTTGGACGAGTCAAATCTTTTTTTTTTTCTTTTATTGTTTTATCCTCCATATAACTGCTTGGGATACTTCTGTGGAATTCTGCTAAAGAGTCACACTTAAAGTCAAACTTCTGCTCGAAAATCAGGTTATAACTTAAATTTAATACGACTTTACAGCATATTCTCATAATTTTCCTACTTCAGTATTGTTTTATTTTCTCTGCTACAGCCAGAAACATTATTATTAATATCTCCCCTCAGTTCAGTATTGTGATCTCACTTCAATACAGTTAATACTTTTGCACAAATCGGACCACTGCATGCTTCACATGATAACTCAGAATCTGCGGAAGCTTGCAACAAGCAAGCAAAAGCGCTACTCGATTAACAGAACCCATCAACAGGCTACATTTAATGATAAGGGAAGTTGTCGTTTTGTTGTTCTGACAGTTTAAAACTACTTTAAATGGTGAATATTTACTAAAACAACATAGTTATGCTTGTTGACTGCAAAAAGGTCTGTAAACTATTTTGTAAAATTCAGTCTGGTAGCCACGCATGTAAAATTGATTGATTAAGTGTGTATACATAAACAAGAATAGACTAAGGTAGCAGAGCACTGGCAACACAAAAGAGTTCTAAAGGTTGGACAAACAGGTTTACCAAGTATTACTTGGGAGCATCTCCCTACAAATAAGGATATGTCTAACATCCTATAAGATGTCTTCATTCTGACCAGGTGAAAGGCCAATCAGGTTGAACTGAGTTGTCCTACAGTGTACTATGCCCCCTCAGTAAAAGTATTTGTATTAGCATTATGAACTGGATTTTTGTTTTTTGAAATAAAATTATCTAGATGAAGGGACTGCTCTAAATACATGTGACTATCAACAATCCTGTATTTGAATTTTTATATACAAAGGGATAAGAACCCCCACAACAGACTGAAATATATTTACAGAATATTGTTAGAACTAGCGATGAGTCCAACCAATCACAAATACCAGAACAACTAGCAGCCTTAGATTAATTTCCCATATTTCATGCCTCAGATCTGACTTAAGCTCTGGAGTCATTCAGCTCCATCCCATTACTATAATAGGAAAATACTTAACAGTTAGATAAAAGTGTGCTCAGAGGGCAGCACTGCCTTGGATTACACCCTCCGTTCTAAAAAATGAGAACCAAGGCTTAGGTTAAGTGGAAGGAAAAAAAAATGAAGAAGACTACCTCCCCCTTCTTTATTCAAAGAAAAGCATATAAAACATATCTGAGAAGCCAAATCATTCTTTTTGAAAACTTAGCAAGTGTGTATGGCTTCATAACTTAAAGGACAATTACGGGAAGCAGTACATTGTTTCTTCTCCAATATGCACCTTTTTCCCCTATCCAACAATCCCACTGCTCAAAAGTATAATTAACAGACAAGTCAGATTTTTTTTTCCCCTCTTGCCGCGATTTTGACTGAGCAACTATCGGTATTGTAAGCCATGTTTATTAAAAACTTACTCTCACGCTTGCTAAAAACTCTGACAAGTCTCCCATCTTTAAGACCACATTATTTTTGTATAAATGAATGGAATACGCCCTCCATATAATTATGCACACCCTCAGAGGTATTTGGATTCAAACACGCCCACTACCAGAAGCAGGAAATTCTTTTGCGGTTATCTGTTCCTGCACATTTTTTTTTCACTAACGGATAATCGCATTGCTACGGACTTTGCAGAAACTCATGTGAAAAGTTTAAGAGCTGCTGTTAGTTTTGGGAATAATTGTAGGAAAGTCTTTGAAGCTCTCCAACTGTTTCTGGATTGTACTGCCTTATTTTTGGGTGAGTTTACAGGACCCGATCATGCCTTTCAGCCAAATGTGTGTGTGTTTATATACATATATATATATATATATATATATATATATATATATATATATGGGTCTACTGCATTTAATCGAATATCACTTATTCGAAAAAGAGCAGTAAACCGTTCAGTTACGCAAAAGTGCACTTATTCGAAAGTGCACTTTCGCGAAACATGGTTCAATGAACCGTTAAAAATATAAAAACACTTCCTAACATTACAGTGAGTGGGGGGCTTTGCCTCCCACAACCCCATACTTAAATATACCAACTCCGAGATCGCACTACAGTGGGGAATAGGTAAATTCCCTATTCCCCACTGCAGTGTGCCTCGGCACTTCAGTTTCCCTAAACAGTTCGTTGAACTTTGTGCACTTTGTGGAAGTGCACTTTCTCGTAACCGAAAGTCTACTGTTCGTTTTCGAGCAAGTGGACTTTCGTTCTTTTACAGTAGACCCATATATATATATATATATATATATATATATATATATATATATATATATATAATACACAAAAGTAATGTTTATGAAAATAAATGGTGCTTGCATTTAAAGCAATTATGACTGCACAACATCATATATTAAATCAAGTTCATTAGTGCAACAGAAAATGAATGGGGATGGATAGCAGAAAGAGGAAATAGTAAGGTATAGTGGTAGAGGAGACTAAGATGAGAGAAAGAGCAGAAAAAGCTTGTGAGGATTATCATTTTGTTTCTAAATACAGCAGTACTGCACTCTGGGGGCTTGTTTCTCACCAGTTTAAAGATAATTTGGCAGAAGGTTGAAGCGCAGATTATGTACTTTAACTGGGTTACTGATGCCTGAAAATCAACTTAAAATAAATCCGCAGAAAAAGAAATACTACAAGCATGTAGAAGACTGTAAGCTTTACAGAGTGGAGATGGTCAGTCTGAGAAAGTCTGCTGCTCGAAACTGTGATTAATGCACAGCAGCTGAAACTAACTTCTTGGCAGGTCTTGGAGATAGTAAGCTGCATAGAAGAACTACAAGGTATTTGTACAAGGTACTTGAAGGCTGAAGTTTCACAACCTTTTTTTCTTTATTTAAAAAAAATCTTAACCTATGATGATTGAGTTGCAAAGAAATTCCTGCAAATGAGTCTTAAAATGAAATTTTAGAAAGCAAAAAAACTGACTCAAAGGCAAAATGAGTTGTATACCTTGAATAGCCCTGAATAATTCTCCATATGTGATAGACTGTTGAAAAAACAAGCATAAAGACTTCAGAATTAAACATGTTTCTAAAGA
Organism: Protopterus annectens; assembly: GCF_019279795.1. Classification (NCBI taxonomy): domain Eukaryota; kingdom Metazoa; phylum Chordata; order Ceratodontiformes; family Protopteridae; genus Protopterus; species Protopterus annectens. The sequence continues at coordinate 1,269,864,988 of NC_056728.1, forward strand.
CTGAACAGTTCATTATGGAGCTATATTTTGGGGGGAAAAGTGTAAGTGCCTGGTTGACTGGTGTAAATACGCATGTGTCTTTAGTGTTTGCTTTTATGCAGTTGATTTTCAATGTGAATTGCCCATGAGATGGATAGAGAAGTATACTTTACGGATACCATTGTTGTGTAGTCAATATCAGATATTAGAGCTGTGTATATTTTGTAGCTTGTTTGGTATGAGAGAAATATCTTTTTAAGTGCTTAGATAGCTACTCTAGTTAGCATGTCTTGAGATACACAGAAGGTCCAGAGAACTCTGTTTTCAGCATATAGGATCATAGGAGATTAATGGCCCTGGGGCCCTTACAAGCCTAGCCAAGAGTTTATCCCCAAAAAGAAATCTCAATCAGCACTTGTTGCCTCTGTCAGTGAGGGACACAGGTGGAACCCCTGGGACAAATTTGTGGTTTCCCATCCAGTCATCAAGGTTGCACTTGAAGAAGGTCAGCGAGGTACTCTGTTTGATGTGTATGGAAAGTCTATTACAGAGACCGGGCAGCCTCTGGGAGACAAACCTGTCTCTCCAACAGGTTTTGTTGATGATACATATTAGATTCAGGCCTTTCGAACGGGTAATGCATGAGGAGTTAGACTTACAGATATGGAGCATCTCTAGTAGGGCAGGGTCCGAGGTTGTCTTGTAGGCGAGACAGAGATCACCTCTGAGCAATCAGTACAATACAGAGTAGAGTGATAGTGATTTCAGCCTGTCCGCATAGGACAGGTGTTGCAGGCCTTGGATTCTCTTTGTGAGATATTTCTGTGGCCTTTCAGATGTTTGGAGAGGTACATACCAAATTAAGGTGTTATACTCAATTATTGGTCAAATGAGGGAGGAGTACAGAGAGGTAATAACCTCCTTTTTTCTGGATGCAATCCCTTTACTTATGAGATGAACCAAGTAAAACGCTTTTCTGACCACTGCCACTATATGACGGTCAAATGTGAGACTGTTATCAACCTGAGTAAACAGGTCTCTCACCACAGATTGCATGTTTAGGGGGTCGCCGCTGATGTGGTAATCAGTAGGGGCTATGTTTCTGCTGAATGGTATGATGATACTTTTTTTACATTTAGCTTGAGGCCATGACTTTGGCACCAGTCATTAGTTGCTGTGAGACCCTCTTGCAGTATGTTAACATCATTTTGGGAGTCAATGACAGCGCCCAACTTACAGTCATCCGCAAACGTGATCAGCCATAGGCCTTTTATCTTCGCCTAGACCTCTGAGAAGTAGATGCCAAATAGTATGGGTCCCAGGACAGATCCCTGGAAAACTCCACTAGTGACAGGTCTGCTACTGGAGGTGGAGTTGTCTATTTTGACATTGACTGTCCTGTTGGTGAGCCAGTTGGCCACTCACCTGATGAGATTAGGGATTTACACCAAGTTGTGTTAGCTTTTCGGTGATGCCCAAGAGGGGGGATTGTGTCAAAGGCCTTGGCCAAGTCAAGGTAATCTGCATGTACTGACTTTCCCCTTACCCAGGGCCTTGGTGACAGTCTCAAAGAAGTCATCCAGGTTCTACAGGCAAGATCTGAACTTGACAAATCCAAACTGGGTGGGGTCAAGTGCTTGGAGATTGCCTATGCCCTTATTTATGAGATCCATAATAATATGCTCCATGGCTTTACAGCTCAGATTTGTCAAGCTAATGGGCCGATAGTTTCCAGGGTCAGTAGTGGCATGCTCCACCTTTGCGCAAGGGGATGACAATGGCAGTTCTCCAGTCTGCTGGAATGAAGTCTGTACTTAGGCTTTGGTTGAATAGGGTGCTCAATGGCAAAGCTAATTCTTGCTGGAGATGGTGCAGAATACAGCCTGGGATACTATCATGTCCCATGGAAGCTGTGTTCTTTGCCTTGGATAGGGCCTTTAACACTTGATCTATGGAGATGTGAGGTGCAGGCCAAGTATCAGGGATCTCAAAAGGGCCTTTGGCGGGGACAAGGGGATGAAGTTTGCATTGAACCCATCTGCAAGCAGGTTGGCAAGAACAGTGTAAGTGATACTGTTAAGTATTAATTCAAAACAAACCTGGGCTTTGCCAAGGAGGTACCTGATGTAACTGAGGAAGGCTTTGTGGTTTCCCTTTGTTTCTGAGGCTAGTTTCATTTCATAACTGGTTTTGGAGGTTTTCACTAGTGACCTAATTTGCTTGTTGAAGCTAAGGAGGGAGTTTTTCCAATTTGGAATTTGTTCCTTTTTACCCTTGGACAACAATTTCTTCCTTTTGTTGTAAAGCCTGTTGATAGAGAATGCCCACCAAACAGGTTTGTGTTTCCTTGAGGAGAGGGTTTTAGTTCTGTTGGGTACGGCCGAGTTCATGCAGTTGTACTGGTGCTTGTATACTGCACTGGCGTACTGTTCAGCACAGTTGTTTGCATCCTCTGAGGGGAGCGATTGTGTGAAGCTACAGATACCCTCCCTTAGGAGGTTGTAGTCAGCTTTTCAGAAGTTTTTTAGCTTGATTATGGCTTGGGGGGTTGGGTGGGACAGAAACTTCGAATGAGACAGTCCGATGATCTGATCTCACCAGGGAAGAACAAACTATGGGAGTGGTGCAGAGGTTGCCCATGTTGGTGAGAACCAAGTCCAGAATGTTATCTCCCCTTGTGGGGGATGAGACGACCTAGTCCAGCGTGTTAGAACTGATGAAGTTAAGGAACTGTTGAGTGAGTGCATTAGTGCAGGAATAATACACCCAGTCTACGGTGGGGTAGTTGAAGTCACCAGCGATCCAGGTGTTAGGGGGTACCTTGATGGAGTCAAGTAGATCCAGGTAAGAGGAGTGGGTGTCCTGAGTCATGGAGGGGGGTCTATAGCTGGCTATAACTTGGATGGGTGTCTTACCAACTGTCAGTTGCACCTGGAGTAGTTCCAGTGCATCATGCTGGCAGACCAGACTAGAGGTGTGCCTGTCCTTAATGAAGATAGAGACTCCACCACTCTTAGTCTTTTCTACCTCATTTTGGGATCAGAATGTGTGGAATGGGGTATAGCCTGGTAAGGCAGGGGTGCTCTCTGCAGCCCTGAACCAAGTTTCCATGACCACACAGACGGCATTTTCCAGTGAAAGGAGAGCCACCAGTGAGTGCATTTTTGGGTTAAGGCTTGTGGTGTTTAGCAGCATGCCCTTTGTTTTTTTTTTTTGACAGATCTTTTATGTTGGAAGATTTGTCTTTGGGACATTGCCTAAAAAAGGCACAATGGGGGAGGCGGCAGCCTTGGCCAGGATCTGGAATCCCAGTGGTGACAGGTGTAGGGGTGGAGGCCATCTCTGGCAAAGCAACGAGGCCTGTCAACCATGTCATCCCAGACAGATACTGGATCCCCTTGGAATGACACCAGAAACTAAGCCAATTGTTGAAGTCAATTATTTTTTGTTGGTATTGTGGTAACATTCTTGGTGAAGGTAGGATGCTGCTTAGGGCTAGGGTCATACCTGCCTGGGACACATACTCTGAGAGCTCAATCATGTCTCGCTTCATGTAGTCCAGGGAGGTATGTCTCAAGTCATTCACACCAAGATGGACAATGACAGAGTCATACTTGTACTTGTTGCAGAGAGACTTAAGTGCATGCGTGATGTGGCGGATTCTGGCAATAGACAGACAACTGAGCATGACCTTCTCCTTGTCGAGCCTGGTGAGGGGGACATCGGTGTGTCTCATAACTGAGTCGTCAGTGACTAGTGTTTTTAGTTTACTGTTACGCCTTATGGGCTGTGACAGTTTATTGTTTTGCCTTATGGGCTGTGTTTGTGAGACACTGGTGTGTTGTCTGCTATATGTGATGTTTTTGGTGTTATGTGTGGAATGCTTTTGAGTGTGTTTTGGAGGTCTCTGCTGTTTAGGCGGGTTTTTATTGAGGACCTCTGCAAAGGTGGGTGTGTGTTATGCTTGGCTATGTGATGGGTGTGGTCTGGTGTTTGCGCTGGTAATCTCCTCTTTGTCAGGAGTACTGACTGTGGAGCGAGAGGGCATGGATTCCAGGTTACTGATGTAGATGCATTTCTCGCAAGTAGTAGAATTATGTGCTAGGAGAAGAGGGCTGTCAGTAAATGTTAGGCAGTTGCTACACTGTCTCAGTATGCCCAGGTCGACCAGGCTGACAGGAGAAACTGATATATAACTCACGGGGTTCAGATCACATCTATGGTCTGTGTTGACTTTATAATTCTGATACAACAGTTACTCAAAATGCATTTGTTTCTTTTTATACAGAAGAGAACAGTATGGAATGCTAGTAGTAAACTCCATCCTGACTTGTTGCTTCCCGTTACTCATTTAATTCAGCATTTTGAGATTTTGCTTCCTGTTTATTTCTCTTAGCCTTATCAGTCCTTCAGAATAGTTATGAAAATTCCTGCTAGTGTACCTGTATGTGGGGCAAAATGTAAAATCTAACCAAAAGGCAACACTCTTCTGATAGTTTTGGAACTATGTAAGAAGAATTTTGTTTTAAACCAACTATGATAGGGGGAAAATTATTCTCTTCTGGTATTACATGTAAATTGTTACTTTTGAATTTTAGTATCCAGATTGTTTCTGCTACTCTTAGTCTGTTTGAATGCTATTTTATGTTTTTTTACTGCCTTTGAGTATTATCACTAATACTGACATACTTTTGCTGATCATGTATATACCTTTTTGTGCTGTTCTTGGTTTTGCTGCAGCCCATTCTTCACCCTTTTTGTTTTTTGATAGTTATCCAGTTACATTTTGCCTTGTATTTGTTTAGCAATTATAACAGCACAACATCATATTTTAAATTAAGAAATAAGTTTGCTTTTCATAAATTTCAATCAGATGTAAAATAAAATAAACAAATAAATAATTTTTCAGTAGCGTAACAGAAAAATGAATGGGGATGCATAACATAAAGAGGAACTAGTAAGGTTTAGTGGTAGAGGAGACTAAGATGAGAGGGACAGTGGAAAAAGGTAAGAGAAGACTGGAAAAGCTGTATGGGGAGGAGATAATAGAATAAGATGATAAACAGTTCTGTTGTGAATGAGAGGGTGAGAGTGAAATGTCTGCTGAAATAAAGAGACCAAAAATGTTGCCTGAAGATGGGATTGTAAATGAAAGATGTAAAAAAGTTGGGGTCTATATTAGAACATCGAAGTTTCAAAATTTCAAATGTTCTAATATGGACCCCTATTCAGCGAAACCTGAAAATATAGAAGCAACAGAAAACTGAATTTTTTTCCCAGGGAAAGAATTCGGTTGTCTATTTCTGTTGCTTTGGTATTTTCAGCGCTGTGGTGGAAAGTTACGGGTCGGGTTCAGGTAAGTGTGTGATTGAGTGCGGGTTAGGTTAGTTAGGGTGAGGGTGCGGGTTAGCTATGTGTGCGATTGTGTGGACGTGAGGGTTAGGGCAGGTTAGGTGAGTTAGGGTAAGGGCATGGGTTAGGTATGTGTGCGATAGTGACGGACCTTAGGGTTAGGGTTAAGGTAAGTGGATAGTTACTGGTGTGTGTATAGTTTAGTGTAGGGTTAGGTGTAAGATTTTAGGTGTATGTGTGTGGATTGCTGTTTGTTTGGTGTGCTTGTGTTGTGTGTATGTGTTTTGGAACAGCGAATTATTTCCCTAGGAAAAAAATTGCTGTTCTGTATGTTCGATGTTTTTAGCTTTCACTGAATAGGGGTCGATATTAGAACATTCAAAGCTTTGAAACTTCGATGTTCTAATATAGATCCAAAAAGTTGATAGAAGTTTACTGGAGAAGTGTGGGAAAAAGATGTAAACCTCCAACACACTACATACAAGAGATGAAAACTCTGGGGCTCATATGCAATTCTGTCTGAATGCCATTCTCCAAAAGCTGTTGGACCAAAATAATTATGTGGCTGATTCCAAACTGATGGATGGCCGAACTTCACATATTAGGTTAGCTAAATCTGTGCACATAAAAGGACCTACTGATCCTATGACACAGCTGATGCAACATACAGAGCAGCGATGCTCAGATTGTTTTCAAGAAAGTATGCCTTGCTAGTGTGTGAAAATGTTGCAGAAGACAGTACCACACATAGTATGGGTGATGCAATTGCCGGTGATGGTGTTTGGGTTTCCAGAATATCAGAACTGTTAAAGCCCTGGGAATACAGCAACACTATGCCTCCCAAATGTCCAGATTTTTGCCTCATATTTTTGGTCTTTTCCCAATAAAATGTGTTTTTTGGCAAATCACTGGCATGATCTGAGGATAAAAGTCAATATATAATGACATACACTAGAGTTTCAGACTTCAAATCCTTTAGAAAATGCATGTTAACACAACCGCTTTTACTCAAACAACTTTTCAAGTGTATAACAGCAATATTTACTATATGCCACTATTTTTGGGCCTTTGCCCCCCAATTTTGACAAGCTTTGCCCTGATTTCTTGCACTAACAGGTTGACAGGTATGAGCAACACTGTCCGATAACAGCATCATTATCCTCTTTTTTTTATTTTTCTCATAAGAATTTAGCTTCTCCAAAGAGGCATCTTTGCAGTAAACCTATGCAAAAACCTCCTCGGATCTAAGTCCAAACTTATGAAGTGATCCCTTATGGCACTTAGCTTCACCAAAGAGGCATCTTTGCAGTAAAAGTAAACCTGTGCAAAATCCTCCTCAGATCACATAAATCAAAACTTATGAAGTGATCCCTTATGGCACAAGAAAAAGGTCCTTCTTTAAAATTATATTGCTTTGTGTACAACAGAACCTACCTTTTGTAACTATTAAATTATAAGGCAAGCAATGATAAGTTAATTTAGTGACTGCCATTTAAGCTATTTGGATTTCCCTGTGTAAATCTTGCTTTAAAATATTTTACCTTACAAGGCACATAATTTTTAAGCTAAGGTTTGAACATGGAATGTGCTTTCTTTATGAGGCTGATATATATATATATAGGTTCATAGGTACATACTAGGCTATCTGCCCTAGGGCATTTATAAGCCTAGCCAGTGTATTTGGCTTCCGCCTCCCTATTAGATTAGCCTACTGTGCCTCTGTAAAGTAGGTCACAGAAGGTACCCTTTTAAGATTAGTTTACCATGCCTCTGTCTAGCAGGGACACAGGAGAGATCCCAGGGGTGAATTTGCGATTTCCCATCCACGTGTCCAAATTTCACTTGTAGAGGGTCAGTGAGGGGCTATGTCTAACATGAACTGGGATTTTACTCCAGAGTGAGGGGAGCCTCTGGGAAAAGAATCTGTCCCTCCAGCATGTCCTATTTATTTTTGTGCTGAGGTTTAGGTCCCTGGAGCGTGTAGCTCTAAGGGACTTGGATTTTTTGAGGTGGAGCATGTCCATTAATTCTGGGTTTGACATGGCTTTGTACGTCAGGCATAGATCGCCTCTGAGTAGGCGGTAAGCAACTGAGTAGAGCTGGAGTTTCTTTAGTCAAGCTGCATAGGACATTTGTTTGTAGCCCATGATCCTCTTGGTGAGGTACTTTTGGGGTCTCTCCAGTTGCTGCAGGTGTCGGGTAAGGTACATCCCAAAAGGGGCACTGTATTCAATTATGGGTCTGATGAGTGACGAGTAGAGGGGCACAATGACCTCTCGATCTAGATGTGAACCCTTTTGTGATAAGGTGGGCTATATAGAAGGTCTTTCTAACCACTTTGGTAACGTGATTATCAAAGGAGAGATTACTATCTACGTTGGTCCCCAAATCTCTAATTACTTCTTCCGTACTTAATGGATTACCACCTATGTGGTAATTTGTGGGCACCTTGTTTTTCCCAAAGGGGATGACTATGCACTTTTTGGCATTTAGCTTGAGGCCGTGGTTCTGGCACCAAGCATCCGTCTCTGTGAGACCCTTTTGGAGGATGCTTGTGTCAGCTGGAGATTGGATTATGGCCCTCAGTTTGCAGTCATCTGCGAACTTTGTCAGCCATAATCCCCCCGTGTTAGCCTGAACCTCAGAGAAGTATATACCGAACAAGAGAAGTCCCAGAACTGAGCCCGGTGGGACGCCACTTGTAACTGGTTTGGATTCGGACACGGCACCTGCGATTCTGACCAAGTGGGTTCTATCTCTGAGCCAGTTTGCAACCCATCTTGTGATATAGGGGTTGATATTTAAGCTGGTAAGCTTATTTATGATGCCCGAGTGGGGTATTGTGTCGAAGGCTTTTGTGAGGTCCAGGTAGGCTGTGTGGACTACCTTGCCCTCATCTATGGCTTTGGTAACTGTTTCAAAGAAATCAACTAGGTTTAAGAGGCAAGATCTGCCCTTAACAAAGCCGAATTGGGTAGGGTCCAGTGTCTGGAGGCTCCCAATGTCTTTGTTTATGAGTTCCATGATAATATAATGATAATATAGCTTTACAGACCAGACTAGTCAGGCTTATGGGGCGATAGTTTCTGGGGTCCGTTGTGGCACCACCTTTGTGGAGTGGGACAACTGTAGCTGTACGCCATTCTTTGGGTACATATTCTGTAGTAAGGCTAAGTTTGAACAGTGACTTAATGTGAGGGTTCAGTTCTTCTTGGAGCTCGTGTAAGACACAGCCTGGGACACCGTCCGGTCCCATAGATGCTGTGTTTTTTGCTTAAGAGAGGGTAGCTTTCACCTGTGCATCTGTGATGTCAGGGAGGTTACATTCAGTTGGGATAGGCATTTGCTCCTTTGGGGGGGGGGGGGAGTTTGCGCTGAATCTGTCTGCCAGGATGTTAGCTATGTCTGTAGGTTCAGTATATTTTGTACTGTTATGCAACAATTCAGAGCATATCTGGGAATTTCTGCCCATGTTTCTGACATAACTAAAGAAGGCCTTGTGATTATCTTTAGTGTCTAGGGCAATTTTTCTTTCAAAACTGGCCTTTGATGATTTTATGAGGGATCGAAGTTTCTTGCTAATACTGATCAGAGATGCCTTCCCTTTTTGGGATTTTGCTCTGTCATGTAGTAGCTTCCTCCTTCTGTTGTATAGCTTATTTATGGCCGGGGTCCACCAGACCGGTCTCCTGTTTTTGGAGGAGTGAGTCTTGGTTTTATTTGGGATAGCACGATCCATGCATTCCTGCAGGTGCTCATAGAATGCATTTGTAAAGGATTCTGCGGATTGGGCTGTATTATCCTCTGGCCTAGGGGCTTTGTAGGATTCCACCTCAGTCATGAGAAGTGCAAAGTTGGCTTTGGAGAAATTCTTTACAGTGATTTCCTTGGCTGGGGGTGGGGACGGGATATGGATGTCCAGGGAAATTTGTTTATGGTCTGATCTTACCAATGAGGGGTTTACCTCTGGTGTGGAACATAGAGTCCCCATGTTGGTGATGACCAGGTCCAATATGTTGTTCCCTCTTGCGGGAGTGGTAACCAGTTGTTCCATTGCGTTAAGAGTTTATAAATTCAAGGAACCGTTGGGCGAGGGTGTTTGGGCTTGAGTAGTTTTCCCAGTCAATGTTTGGGTAGTTAAATTCACCCAATAACATAGTGTTTGGAGAGACCTTCATATTCTCCAGTGTTCTCAGGAATGCCAAGTGGGGTTCCTGTAATAGGGAATGTGTTCTGTAGCAAGCTACAAACTGAAAGGCAGTTTTGCCCGCTGTTAGTTGCACATGGATGGTTTCTGATGCTTCGTGCAGTGCCACTAACCTGGAGGTGTAGGTATCTTTGATGAATATAGATACTCCCCCCTCCTTTTGTGCTTTGGTCCGAGTTTTGGGGCCGAAACGCATGGTATGAGTTATAACCTGGTAGTGCTGGGGTGCTCTCAGGAGCCTTGAACCAGGTTTCTGTTACTGCACAGACATCGATTTTCTCCATACTGAGGAGAGTCTCGAGTGCGTGCATCTTGAGGTTTAGACTTCTGGCATTGGAGTAGCATTACCTTTAGTTTTTTTATCTTTGGGTTGTCTATGGAGGTGGGTTTGTCCTTTGAGCCTTGCCTAAAAAAGGCACTATGGGGGTGGCAAGAGCCTTGGCCAGTATACAAAAGCCTAAGGGTGACAGGTGCAAGCCGTCCCTAGCGAAGCAACGTGGCTTGTCGAGCATGTCATCCCAGGCTGACAGACACTGGATCCCCTTTGAATGACACCAATATTTTAGCCAATTGTTGAAACTGATCATTTTGTCTTTATACTGTGGCATCATTCTTGGTGAGGGCAAGATGCTACTCAAGGTCAGGGACATACCAGCCTGGGCTACATGGTCAGAGAGCTCCTCTAGGTCTCTTTTCATGTAGTCCAGGGAGGTACGTCTCAGGTCATTCACACCAGCATGGACAATGGTGGAGTCATACTTGTACTTGCTTTGGAGTGACCTGAGTGCTTGCGTTATGTGGCGGATCCTGGCACCCGACAGGCAGCTTACAGTGACCTTCTCCTTGTTCAGTCTGGTGAGTTGGACGTCAGCGTGCCGGACAATAGAGTCCCCTATAACAAGTGTACTTGGTGTGTTGTTTGGCCTTATGGGCTGCGACTGTAAGGCACACTGATTTTGTGAGATATGTGATTTGTGGGTATTGTTGAGGGGTGGCTGTTGCTTGGATATCTGCTTAGGAGGTCTTTGTTGTCTAGGCAGATTTTTATTTAGAGCCTCCGAGTATGTTTTTGTGTGTTTATGTGTTGGGTATGCAGATGCAATGGGTCTGTGTGAGACTGGATTTGTGATGTGGGTGGTTACCTTTTCCTCCTGACTGACTGTGCCAGTCTTGGGTTGAGAGAGCTCTGCCTCCAGTTTATATATATATCTATGTGTGTGTGTGTGTGTGTGTGTGTGTGTGTGTGTGTATGTGTTTGTAGTACATATATGTATATAGGTTTACCATCAAAATTTCGAAGGCTTGTGTGGCTGAAAGGCAGTTTTCAGAGATTCACAATGCGAACTTGAATAATATGAAATCATAATCAAAGTAAAGCTTGATTTGCTATTACAGGTTCGGCATTCTGAATGGAGATGGCAGTACAGTGAGGATCGGGGAAGTTACCCATTTCCTCGTTATAGTGTGATCTCAGAGTTGGCATACATAATTGCAGGGGGGGGGGGCAGGAGGGCAAAGAGGACATACAGACTTTTGAAAGTGGAAGTCTGGTATGTCGAATGTCGTTCGCCCTGTTACTAATGTTCGACATTTCGGCAGAATGTTGTTTTTGTCTTCGGAATTTTAGTTTGCTCTTTTGATAGGAATTCATTTTGCAGTCGAGATTTTAATGGTAAACCTATATTGATATATATATAGAGAGAGAGATAGATATACGTAGCTATCCAAATATACATATGGCTAAATAAATTATGTAGATCTAAATCTGTTGATGTATATGTGGGTGTGTGTATGTGTGTGTGTGATGTATGTGTGCGTGTGTGTTTTGTATACATCCAGCAATACATGCGTACAATATTATACACTGTCTAAAGCAGGTTTATATATGTATGTAGATGTAACGCATATATATGGTGATATGGTGTTTCATGTTAGGTGAGATGTGTGCATACCTTTCAGCTGTCCCTGCATTTGCATTATGTGCAGGATTCACAATCACATTTTTGCCATCTCCCTTGTACATTTTTAATTATTCCTTATAAAATATCGATGTTTATAATTGATCAATAATACCACTCATTTGAATTTTATACTTATAGCAACATCAGTCTCACCAATAATAACACATTTGTTAATGCAACTATAAGGGAAAAATGGTAATATAGCTTCATATGTAAATACTAGAATAGCTGCCTTTGCTGGCCATAATGTACCTAGCAAATTTTACTTTGATTGAATTAGCCGATCCCATTTGGTGTTTGATTGTCCTTACCCATCCCCTAATGAGAAAACATTTGACCACACCATATGTAATTTTAGGGGACCTATGCATGAAATAAAGCATTTAGAAGCAGCTTCTGTCCTTTACTAGCAGAATGAGTAGTATGGGGGTAAACTATCTATTATACATCAATATATCCCAGTTCAGGCTGAATATGGACACAGCTGTACTTTGCTTTATGTGAATGGGTAGTCAGTTCCACAGCAGTGGTATCCTGTTTCAGATATTTATCATTCTTCTGAGGTCACAGAAGAGGTTTTATCCCCTGGACCAAGTATTTTTGATGCCTTTTCACTTGCAGATGTCCAGTGGGTTCAGTAAGATTGGGTCACCAGATGACTTGTATGCCAGACACGAGTCACCTTTTAGCAGTCTGTCAAAAGCACCATCTGTCAGATTCGCATAGTTTGTGTGTTTGTAAATGATTTGAGATGGAATTATTTGGACTACATGAAGTGACTGACATGATGAATCTGTCGGAGTATGTCCCACATGACAGTATGGGTCTAGCATTGAGCAGCATTCTACCTTCTGCAACAATAATGCTGCAGTATGAAAAAAAGATGATTGAGGTGTGTGGGTGTGTGTATCTGCCTGCATGCATACATGCATGTATGCCAGTGTGAGGTATGTGATACCTTCCTGAAGCCATGCTGTGGGGAGAGCTGTGTCAGTGCAGCAGGCATGCTGCAATTATTGGGGTTGGGACCACACAATTATAATTGAAGCAGTATTTTGTGGAGATGTGGGTAAAGCAACACGCTTCAAAGGGACATGGTGTGTGTGTGTGTGTGTGTGTGTGTGTGTGTGTGTGTGTGTGTGTGTGTGTGTGTGTGTGTGTGTGTGTGTGTGTGTGTGTGTGTGTGTGTGTGTGTGTGTTCACGCATGTACTCAGAGTCTGTATGCATGCATCTAATTATTGCATGTATGGAGTAACACGACTGTGAAGCAAGGCTGGACACAGTCTTGCAGCTTTATTTAGATAGTGGTGGTCATTGCAGTGGGCTTCCTGCAACATCGTTGTGGTGTCCTGAGATTACATGTGCCAATATTCAAGGTCTTCAGCATCTGTCCTATGTGGATTGTCTGAAATCACTGTCACTGTATTCCGTTTTACACAAACTGCTCAGAGGCTATCTCTGCCTTGCATACAAGGCAATCTGTGACCTTGCTTTATTGGAAATGCTGCATATCCGCAAGTCAAATAGTATATGGGTTACTTGCTATAAAGATCTTAACCTGACATTTGACATTAATAGAACCTGCTGTAGGGACAGTTTTGTCTGCCAGTGGTTACCACATCTTTTGAACAGACTCCCACTTCATGTGAAAAAGAGTACCTCATTGGCCCTCTTCAAACACAATCTGGACGACTGGATGGATAACCACAAATGCACCCAGGGGGTTCTAGCCGAGTCCCTCATGGACAGGGGCAATAGGTGCTGATCAAAGAAATAAGGGTAGAACTTGGCAAGGCTACTAAGGGCCCTTAGGTAACTTCTTATGATCCTATGTAATATGTTTTGAACTGGTTACAGGTAGTGGTACACAGTTGGTTAGCTGAGGTACAACAGTTTAAGGACTAACTTTATTCATACTACCTAGAGTCCTCAGTATCTTCAATTAGATGATGTAAGAGCAGTGAAAAATAGCCAAAAAGTACTGAGGCAACAGATCTTAATAGAACTCTTGTGATATACTGAGCTATTCTACCCAGTACTGGACAGCAACTTTGCAACTGCAGACTGACCTATTGCTATGCAAGTGATGGCCAACTGGTACACCTGAATCACTGCAGTCAATCTGCCTTTCATGAGCCCAGATGGAGAATCTTTTCCATTTACTGGAATAAATCTTCCTAGTCGAAGACTTATGGGAAGAAGACAGAATATGAACTACTTCCTGAGAAAAATGATGAAGCCTGACTAGTGATGGAACTGGAGTAGCCAAGCTGTCAACCGGAGGGTCTGAAGAGAGGGGATGGAACTGCCCTGACATATGAGTCAATAGGTCTGGCTATGGGTCCAGAATCCAGGGATCGTCCATGAGATAGGGATGGAGAAAGGGGAACCAAATTTGACGAGGCCAGTGTGGAGCAATCAGAATCATTCTGCTTCCCAAGAATTGTGTTTTCTGAATAACCTTTGCTATCAGAGGAACAAGTGTGAAGGCATAAAGTAGACCGGGGGGCCAATCATGAACCAGAGCATCCCTGGGTGTCTCCCCCTGAGGGGGGATAAAGGTGAAGTAGCTGCTGCACTTGGTATTGAGGGGACTGGCAAATAGATCGCAGTAAGGCTGACCCCATCTACGGAAAATCTGCTCCGCAACCTGCTTGTTCAGGGACCACTCGTGAGGCATCAGAATAGCTCTGCTCAACCTGTCGGCAATCACGTTGGACTTCCCCAGAATGTACCACAAGAAAGCGTTGGGAGGACATTGCCCACTGCCACACTCGAATAGCCTCTCTGCAAAGGGGATACGACTTGGTTCCCCCCTGTTTGTTCAGATACCATACCACCGACATGTCCGAGTGGATTGCAATCGTCCCGAGAGGAAGAAAGCTCTGGAGTGCTTGCAACACTAATAGCACTGCTCTCATCTCCAAGACATTGATATGCAAATGTATCTCGTGCTCTTGCCACATGCCTTGGACTGTTCTGCCAAGATAATGCCCCCTCCACCCAATCTGGGAGGCATCCGTGGTCACCGTGGCAACTGGAGGAGGTGAAAAGTACAATTTTGTACCTACCATAAATGTAGATGTCCGATAGATATGCAACTGCAGTCATAACATATGGGTTGTCCTGCCTCAGGCAGCCCTCGGTCGGCCGAATTCCAAAGTCTGGGTCCGGCGTCGGCTGGTGTCGCCTCCTCTCCGACGTCACAACGGCTGGAGTATAAAGGCATCGGCCGACGCCATCTTCTTCAGTGTTTCTTGCCCCAGATGCCAGGTGCCCTCCTAGGAAGGCTAAATTTGGTGAATGGATAAACAATTCCAGACATGCACAACAGTAATAAACAGGTACACCATAGGAGATACCCCCAGCTAAAAGGGGCAGGGGGAATGGACGCAAAAGAAAGAAAAGAGGGGAAGGAGGGAGGGAAAATCCGACTGCAGTTGCATATCTATCGGACATCTACATTTATGGTAGGTACAAAACTGTACTATGTCCTTCAAGAATGCAACTGCAGTCATAACATATGGGTTGAATACCATAGCCAAGCTGTGGGTGGATGGAGCTAAGAAAAAGATGGTGTAGCTAAAATGCCCTGCAGAACTGCCGAAGCAAAGCTTGCTCGGAATCTGGAGTATAAAGGCAGGTTATAGTGTTTGGTAAATGTATGCACGGAGCTCCATGTAGCAGCCTCTAGAATGTCCTATGCAGCCACTCCTCTTAGGAAAGCTGTGGATGTGGCTATAGCTCTGGTGGAATGTGGCCTAATATTGGCTGGCACACTTTTTCCATGGTAAGAATAGCAGAATCTGATGCAGTGTCCAATCCATTTTGAAATTGTTTGCTTGGAGATTGCTTTTCCTTGTATTCCAGCAGCATAGGCCACAAACAGCTGGTCAGATTTTCTGGTGGCCTTAGTTCTGTCCAAGTAGTAGCGTAGTTGCCTGTATATGTCCAAGGTATGCAGCAGTCTTTCCCCTCTATTTTGAGAATTGGGGAAGAAAGTAGGAAGGTGAATAGCTTGATTTAGAGACACCCTGGAAATTACCTTTGGCATGAAAGAAGGATTTGTTCTTAGAGAGACTCTGTCCTGATGAAAAATGAGGAAAGGAGGTACTGCCATGAGTGCCTGTATCTCCGAGACTCTTCTTGCTGATGTGACTGCCAATAGAAAAACCGTTTTCCATGATAGAAATTGCATCTCTGAGGTGGCTGCTGGCTCAAAGTGAGGAAGAGATAATTTTTCCAATACAAAATTGAGGTCCCATGCAGGTACTGGTTGTTTTCTGGGAGGCTTGATATTCTTTATCCCTCTCAGGAACTGCCTTAGCAAAGGATGTGAGAACACTGGTGGGTCACAATTGTATCTTGCTGAGATTGCTGAGGCATGAATCTTTATGGAAGAATATGAGAGTCCAGAATGAAACATTTCTGCCAAGTATTCCAATATCTGAGGTATACTCAGTACTGTTGTATCCTGACCCCTGTTGGCAGCCCAGATGCTGAATCTCTTCCACTTGGCTGAATAGGTTTTTCTGGTGGACGGTCTGCGTGCTTCCAATAAGATGTCCTGAACTGCCTTGGAAAGATTGGAAGCGGAAGGAGTTAAGGTAACCTCAAGGCTGTCAGATGTAATGTTTTCAGGTTTTGGTGAACAGTCCTGTAGTTGTGTTGTGTTAGGAGCAGGGGCCATAGGGGCAGAGGCCACGGTTTGGTCCGAGTTATGCTCAACAGCAACGGGTACCAGTGTTGCTTTGGCCAGTCTGGAGCTATCAAAATGCCTGTTGGTTGTTCTGCTTTGATCTTCAGGATCACCTTGGTCAACAGTGGCAGAGGAGGAAATGCATACATTTTTAGGGAATTCCAGCTGAAGGAGAGAGCATCCGTTGTCCAGGCTAGAGCATGGTGGGTCCTGGTACAGAACTTTTCCAGGTGATGATTCGTGTGAGACGCAAAGAGATCTATGTCCGGTCGTCCCCATGTCTTTGTTATTTGTGAGAAAATGTGGGGATGCAGCATCCATTCGTGTGGATCCAAGAAATTTCTGCTTAGCTTGTCCGCCAGTACATTGTCCTTGCCTGGCACAAACTGGGATTGCAGGTGTATCTTCAGACTCAGTGCTTTTTCCCAGAGAATCATTGTTAGTCTGCAGAGGGGGCATGAATGAGTCCCTCCCTGCTTGTTTATATACCACATGACAGTGGCGTTGTCTGTCCTTATTAGTAAATGCCCTTGCTGTAGTGATTTTTCGAAACTGTCGATTGCATGTATCACTGCCAACATCTCTTTTTGGTTTATGTGCAGATGTCTTTCCTTTGGTGTCCATTGACCTTGAACGCATCTGTCCTCCATGTGCGCCCCCCATCCATGGTCTGAGGCGTCTGTTGCAATTATTTGACCTGCTTGAGGTCTGTTGAAAGACATGCCTTTGTTTAATTGACTTGCTTGAGCCCACCACAAGAATTCTTTTTGCAGACATGGAATAAGTAGGATTACATCCTCCAGGCTTTGGCTGTGTTGGGACCATAAGCTTTTCAAATACCATTGCAGCTTTCTCATATGAAGTCTTGCCAAAGGTATCAGAAGAATGCATGATGCCATGAACCCCAGGGCCTGCAGGAGTTTCCTTGCAGTCAGCTGGGAGAGCTGTGCTAGGCCTTTGAAATACTCTGGTAACTGCTGTTGTTTTTCCTCTGTGAGGTAGGCCATTTGTGTTTGTGTGTCCAGTTTGGCTCCTAGGAAAATAATCTGTTGGGATGGCAGTAGTCTTGATTTCTGAATGTTGACTGTGTATCCCAAGGCCTGTAGTAATTGCATGACATAGTCCAAGTTTTTTATTAAGGTTTGTCTGTTGTCTGCTTGTATGAGGCAGTCGTCCAGGTAGAGGTATATTTGAATTCCCTGGAGTCTGCAGTGTGCCATTACTGATGCCAGGCATTTCGTGAACACTCTGGGTACAGTAGATAAGCCAAACGGCAATGCTGAGAATTGATAATGCTCTGTCCCTGCAAGAAATCTGAGGTATCTTCTGCAGCTTTGTCTGATTGGGACATGCAGGTATGCCTCCTTGAGGCCCAGAGTGACCAGCCAAGACCCCTTGCCCAGCATGGGAAGGAGTTGCTGTAACATCAGCATTTTGAACTTTGGCACAATGAGAAAGGTATTTAGAGTAGACAAGTCCAGTATAGGCCTCCATTTGTTTTCCTTTCTTGGAACAAGGAACAGTCTTGAATAAAATCCCTGGCCTTGTTCCTGAGGAGGTACCTTTTCTATTGCTTTTATACTTAATAGCATTGAAACTTGAATGAGTGCCTCTGCCCTTTGATGGTGTGGCAGGTTTGGCATGCCTTGTCTTGTAGGTAAAGTATGGAAGTGGAATCTGTAACCCTTGTCTATTAAATCCAGAATCCAGCTGTCCTTGGTTAAGATATACCAGTTTTTTGAGAATAAGGATAATTTTCCACCCAAGGGTGCTTCTCTCTGAGCCCTTGTAGGCGGTATGAAAGTCAAGTCATTGTGATTGTCCTTGTGGTGCAGCTGGACTGGCTGCAGCACTTCTTTGATTTGTAGGTTGCCACTGGCGGCCCCTGTAGGGGCCTCGGTATTGGCCTCGGCCTCGGCCATGCCTGTTCTTTCCCCTTTGAAACTTGTCCGAGTCTGGGAAGGACCAATTCTTTGAAGGCCAGTTTCTACTGAATCTGGGTGGCTGAACCTGGAGGAAATCCTTGACTGTCTGTACTGACTTAGCTTTTTCCTCAATGGACTTCAACACGTCTTGTGCATTAGCGCCAAAAAACTTCTGTTTTTCCAGAGGTGCATCAAGTAACTTTACTTTGACATGGTCTGGCAGTGGCTGATCTTTTAACCAAGCATGTCTACGTATCACAGCCCCAGTCATAGCTGCCCTACATGAAGCCTCCAATGCATCATAACCACACTGAAGAAAATGATTGTTAACCTGCTGAGTGTTATGTATGTGATCCTGCAATGCCTTTCTGTCAATAGGCTCAGGAGAGGCTAACTTTTTCTGTAAATCATCCAGTAAAAAATCCTGGTACTGAAACATATGAAAAAGGCAGTTAAGTGACCTCATGGCTAGGGTGGTAGGGGTATAAACTTTTTTACTCCATCTCTCCATATACCTGGCTTCCCTATCCGCTGGCAAAGGATTCTTGGCAGTGAAGGCAGCCACTCCCTTGGGACCCTGTGAAATAGTTTCTAAATCCACGGTGTGGGCCTTAAAGAGATGTTTGTGAGTGTCAGGGACTCTGTAATATCTGTCTGGCTTGACAGGAGCAGGGGGGAGAGAATCAGGGTTAGCACTGGAATTGGAGAAGACATCATCCAAAACATCCATCACAGGAGGAATAGCTAAAGGTCTGTGCTGGGGAAGCTTTAGGAAGGTACGGAGCCTTTTCCTGGAATCAGAGAATTCCTGACCCTGCCATTGGAAATGTTCCCTCATTGAGTGCAGGACTTCACCAAATGAGAAATCCTCTGGAGGAGAGGCAGAGGGAATTGATTCCTCAGCATCAGAGTCCTCATAGGCCTGGAAGGATTCTTCTTGAATATCTGAATGCTCAGAATCCCCAGAGGCCTCATCTGAAGTGAGGTTTTCAGTCTGCTCAGTTCTAGGCCTTTTCTCTGCAGGAGGCTGAGAACCCCTGTCTGGGTGAGGCTGAGATCCCCTGATAAGGGAAATAAGGTCTGCAGCAAGAGACATTATCTGTTTATCAGAGGAGGGGGCCTGAACAGCAGGTTTAGGATGGGCCTTGGCCTGGCTGGCGGCCTTAGCACGTGCAAAGGCCTTGATGGACATAGATACAGGAGGCCTAGCAGCCCCACGTGCACCGGAATGGTGTCGGGTAAATCAAGAACTTCGGTTTCCGGAGGAAAATCAACAACCAGCACCGGAGAGGTCTCCGGGACCGAAGGATGAGCTAACGCTGTGTCGCCGGCCTGGAGCGGTTGAATTACCGCTTCCGCAGGGACCGAAGCACTAGCAGAGGGTCTAGGAGTAGTATCGGTAGAGGACGCGGGCCGAGGATGCCGGTCCCGGTCCTTCCGTTTTTTGGAAGATTGAGCTGTCGGTTGATCCGACGGCATGATATATGCAAAGGATTCGCCGAAAAAGTCTTCAGCAAATTCTGCCCGGCGCCTGAGAGTGCGCTTATTAAAGCAAGCACAGGCAGCACAGGCCGAGACGTCGTGGTCTGGGCCCAGGCAAGGAAGACAGTAAGAATAGAAGTCCTTATGAGGTATTTGTTTAACGTAAGACAAACAATTATTAACTTTCTCAATTTGTTCTGACATCGGCTGAGGCAAGAAAAAATGTTCCCC
The DNA here is from genome assembly GCF_019279795.1 of Protopterus annectens. Taxonomy (NCBI): domain Eukaryota; kingdom Metazoa; phylum Chordata; order Ceratodontiformes; family Protopteridae; genus Protopterus; species Protopterus annectens. Next base: position 1,269,884,825 of record NC_056728.1, read on the forward strand.
AACGGGGTACTTAGCTTTTAGATGACTTCGGTACTGAAAACACAGGAGCTGACCGACCGGCACTAGCGAACTGCTTCTGCTTTGGGCACCACGCGGCAAGAAAGACTGAAGAAGATGGCGTCGGCCGATGCCTTTATACTCCAGCCATTGTGATGTCGGAGAGGAGGCGACACCAGCCGACGCCGGACCCAGACTTTAGAATTCGGCCGACCGAGGGCTGCCTGAGGCAGGACAACCCATATGTTATGACTGCAGTTGCATTCTTGTAGGACATCGAAGGGCTTTCCCACACTGAGATAGCTGGTCTGAAGCCACCAGCGTAGACCCTGCTTGCACTTGTCTGTAATCATAATAAGATGGGAAAGCGGAAGGTGTTGTAGGGAGCACTGAGCAAAGAGCAGCCACTGAAGAAGCCTCATGTGTAGTCTTGCAAATGGGACTAGCATAATTGTGGCAGCCATTGTCCCTAACAATTTAAGAACCATTTTTTCCTTTACCTTTTTCAGTGGAAACAATGCGTAGACCTGTTGTTGCAAAACCTGAATTATTTCTTGTGGTAAAAAAAGCCCTCATGAGCACGGTGTCTAACTCGGCACCTATAAAGGTGACACACTGCGAGGGCAACAAGGCAGACTTTTCCCAGTTTAGTGTGATACTCAATCATTGACACAGTGCAATGGTGGCATCCCGGGTCTGTAGTAGTAGATGCCTGGTGGTGGCAGACAGGAGCCAATTGTCTAGGTATGGAACACTTAGAATCCCTGACGTCTCAAGTGAGCCATCACCACTGCCATACATTAGGTGAACACCCTGGGGGCTGTGGTGAGAACAAAGGGCAGGGCTCGAAACTGAAAATGACTGGCTCCCAGACGGAAGTGTAAATTACTTCTGGATGCCCTGTCCATCTTTATATGGTAGTAAGCATTCTTGAGGTCGATGGAGCACATCCATACTTCTTTCCCCAACAATGGGAGAATAGATTGCACAGTGACCATTCGGAACTTGGACTTTTTTACAAGGAGGTTCAAGCAGCTGAGATCCAAGATGGGTCTCAGGTCCCCTGTTCTTTTCGGCACCAAAAAGAATCTTGAGCAAGTCCCTAATCCGAGCTGGTCTGACAGGACATGCTGGATGGCTCCTTTTGCTAGCAGCTTTTGAACTTCTGAAGCTGCGGAATCCCTTTGACTGGGTGGAGCATCTGGGATTCTCTTGGTTGGCGGGGGATGAGAAGAAAAGGGAATATGATATCCTCCAGAAATTATCTTTAATACCCAGTTGTCCTGGTTGATGCCTTGCCAGGCTTCTGGGTATAGCGAAATGCAACCCCGACTGGCTCTGGAGAAGCGCAGTCAGGCCTCCCATCAGGAGTGCTGGTAGGAGGAACCGTGAAAGGAATTGTGGTCACCCTGGTTACGCGGGCCTCCTCTGCTTCTAGGGCGGTGTCTACCTGAGTTACCACCCCTCCCCTGCCTCTGGAGGGGGAATCACTTTGTGCGTCTTGAAAAAAACCTATGCGGCTTTCTGAACCACATTTTCCCACCTTTCTGGCCCTTGGGATAAGGTCTAGAAGGCATGGAAAAATGGACTCCCATGGCAGACAGGGTTTTTCCTTCCTGCTTGCACCTAGTGAGAGTATCCTTCACCTTGGTTCCAAACAACGATGAACTGTCAAATGGGGCATTGGTGAACGTAGACTTGAAGGTCTCCGTGAAATTACACAGGCGCATCTAGGAGTGCCTCCTAAGGGAGACTCCTGAACTCGCTGCCCTACTTGCTCCATCGGCTGCATGCGTGATCAGCCTCATGGAGGAGTTAGTAATGGAATTTAGGGTAGACATCTGGGCATTGACCTTCTGAGCCACTGCATCAGAAACGTTACCCTGCAGAGACTCTCCAAGCTCATTTAGGAGATCTCGTTGGAGCCATGTAAAATGTGACAAATAGTTCAGCGACCACAGAGTAAAGGCCGCTGAAGAAAACATACGCTTCCCATACTGGTCCATGGTCCTTGACTCCTTGTTTGGGGGATGGATGGTAGATGAAGTTTCAGATAGTTCCTTCTTGGTGGCCGCTGCCACCACCACGGAATCTACTGGAACACCCTTTGTGAGAAATTCCTTGTCAGCGGGGGCAGACAGAAACTTGTTGGGTCTCCTGGGGACTGTTTCCACAGTGTCAGGGGTTTCCCACATGCTTCGACAAACAACATCCAGGAGTTCATCGAATGGGGGAGAAACCCAAGAGGTGGAGGGTTGAGACCCAAAGCCCTTCAGGAACACCGACTCCTCCTCAGAGGGAGATTTGGTGGGTCAGTCGCCTCTTTGCTTCAAGATCTCCAGGATATCTGACAAAAAGATATCTTCAGAGGATGACTTGGGGGACCCCTCTGACTCCTCGAGGTCAGTGTACAAAGTGATAGACTCATCCTGGGAGTCGATGTGCTTCTTCTTGCACTCTTTTTCTGGGGGGCTCCTCAGGCAAACACTCTGGGGAGACCTCAGAAAGTTGGGGACCACTCATGGAGGTATCCTGAGGCCTTGGGTCTCCACTGTTCAAGGACAGAGGGTGATAAGAAACTGATACCGGTGCTGGAGGGAGTAGAGTGTTGGTGCCATCAGACGCAGCTGAGAACCTGGCCAGCACGCTCCTCATGACCTCAAAAGCTGATCCCCCTGGCTTCGAAGTACGACCAACCATGGAAACCCTCAGAGCCGAAGGGATAAGGTCCGATGCCAAGGCAGGGCCCAAGCTCACCCATGCTTGAAGCACCGAGCAGGAGGATCGGAGCCAAAGAAGATCGACCTGAGACCTCTCCCTCGGGTCCGACCGAAGAACTATGAGCCCTGGACCCTGCCGATGGGGTCAGAGCAGAGATCGGAACCAAGATGCCAGGATGGGCAACTGGAGCCGATGCAAATGCATCAGACGGAACCAACAACTCTGGCTCTGAAGGCCGAGAAAGGCTCAGATGAAAAACATACAAGGATGGATGGGTGTTAGGCTCCAGGGCCGATTGGGATGGAGCCGAAAACAATTTGGCCAACACCAGTGATTGGAACAGTCTCTGTACCACTCTATCCACATCATCATCCAAGAGAGTCCTGGAGAACCTAGAGGATAAGGTCGGAGATCTGGACCTCCCTACAGAAGGAGACTTACGAGAAGGAGAAACCGGTTTAGAAACTGGAGACCGGCTCTGAACAAGTATCTCCGTCACCGGCTCCGAGAGACTGGGAGCCTATGTTGACTTGGTCAATTCACCCACTTCCTTTGGCCCAGAAGCCAATGGAGCCGAGGAAGCTGAAGTAGACTTGGCAACTTTCTCTGGTGGCTCCGATAAATCTGATGGAGTCGGAGAGGGTTTTTTTGATTTAGAGGTCTTGTCTACTTTAGAGGGAGAGGACTTAGAACTGGAAGCCCTCTCCAAGTCTTCTGCAAAGGAGGGTTTCAGTAATCCCTTCAGAATCAGTTTGTTCTTCCTCTCTTGAAGAACGCGTGGGCTAAAGGCGTGACAGAACACACAGGATTCTTGGAGGTGGACAGCCCCCAAGCAATATACACACACAGAGTGCCCAGCAGTAATAGACATTTTTTTTTTTGAAGCCCGAAGGCTTGTGTTCTTTTGTAACCTTAGACATAATGGTATGAAACTGCACACAATATCAGAAGACAAACCCGACACCAACAACAGAAAAACGCAGGAACTATGCCTCTAAATTAAACGGTCATAGAACAATAAACACCACAGGGAAGAAAGGACCTCTAACTTAAATGGCCCTGACAAACAAAACAAGGGAGGACTAGGTCCTCCAAGTTAAACGGCCCTAGCCCAAAGGGATGGGGCAACACCGAAACAAGCACACACAGGGAAACTAGGACACACACAACTAGAAGGGAGGACTAGGTCCTCTAACTGAAATGGGCCTAGCCCCTAAGAAGGAAAGAATGCAAACGGGATACCAAGACAAAAAGCCAAACAGGCTACACAAACAGTTTTCTTATCAACAAACAGAGACTAGCTATGAAAATAGCTTTTGGAGCAACAAACTACTAAAAAGTAAAAGAAAGTTATACTTAGCCACGGCTAAGAGCGAGACCACGTCTGAGCTGTACGAGCAGCAAACGAGATCTGGGGAAAGGGAGCAGTGCAGCATGGGATACCTCTTAGCCATGAGCCAATTGAAGACTTCGAGCTAGAGTATGGCCGAGTCGGAGCCGAGGTTCAGCTCCGAACCCACGGGTAAGAATGTAGGCGAGATTGGACTACATTACATCTGCTCTTTGCAAAAAATCTTTTTTTTTTATCTCAGTAATTTGTTGACACTTTTGCAAGCTTCTTTCAGAGAATGTGTAGTACATTAGTGGGAACAACATTTGTAAAACTCAGTGCAGAACAGTCAATGACACATGATCTGCAGACTTAAACTTGGCAGCTTTAAGTGAATGGAAGTCTAATGGAAGTCTAATCTGATAACAAATGGTAGGGCTACTTTTTCTCACATTCAGGGCTGTCAGACTGCATTTTGGGACAGATTTAGCTTATCAAGGGATGCATTTTGGGACAGATTTAGCTTATCAAGGGAAAAAAACTCATCAGGATGTCTGCCCCCATGAGGGCAGACAGGGATAAAAAAATAAAAATAAAATTAGGAATGAATACTTATTTTGTCGCTAGCATCTTTGAGAGATGCAGAAATTCATGACTAGATAAAAAATATATGTTTTTTTCATCATTTGCCCTTAGTGGTCCTTTAAATACTTCTGGTGAGGAGGGATGCATGCACTCGAGGGGCACAGCAGTAGTGTTATCTTCCTAGTGGAGACTGCAGAAACCAACACTTATACTTTAAGGAGAGGGGAAAGGATGGCTGACAGGAAATGTTCCTTGTGGAAGTGAGGGGTGCTCTTGTCTGGAGACTATTGCATATCGTGAGAGGTAATGTTCTACCTGTAATTTTGTATGAAAATGAAAACAGGGGAACAAAATTATAGTTCTTTAGACTAGTTATATTATTATTTAGATTCAATTCAACTTCATTGTATTGTTGTTATTGTTATGTAGAATTATTGAATTATGGGGGGCAACATGGGCAAAAGTACCCAGGGATTAAAAAAAAGATAAAGAACATGTCAACATATTCAAAAAAGCCCACTACTAATGCTTTAATACATATTATAGACATATTACAAGATCATAAAATTCTCTTTTATATAATAGAACCAATTGGTCAAACAGGTGAGGGTAGGAGAGTTAAGGTTTGATGTTTGTGTTGTTGATGAGCATTAAATTTAAAAATGGCAACATTCATATCATAGTCTTAACCTTATTACTATATAACTATTAAACCTTATTTAAGGCTTCAAAATATTTTAGGTTAATGTAGTTAAGGCGCCATTTGAGGATTCACAAAGTTTTTATTTTTATTTTTTTTTATTTTTATTTTTTTTATTTTTTTTTTATTTTATTTTTATTATGCAATGGCATAGATGGTTGGTGTGTAGTTACTATTTATTTAATCATTAACACTCTTGTATTTTTTTTTTTTTTATACAATGTTTCTTTCTCTTTTTTTTCCTTAGTTAGCACTGAGTGTAATAGCCCATCAATGCTTAATAAAGTTTGTATAAAATGAGTTTAGCTCTAACACTCTGAAGAAGTCTATCTTCTGAACAAACCTAGGTCAGTGTTGGAGTTGTTGTTTGGTTCTTGTTGCTGTATTAAAAACCTTTTTGGTGAACTTCGTTTCTTCGTGGAGTGGCAATTAGTTGAGTTCTGGTTATCTGACTATTGCATATCCCCTCCTTGGCACTTTGTTAGGTGCATGCAAGCAATAGGGAAGCATGTGAAAAAAAATCAGACCATCTGCAATGGCCCCTCCATATAACCTTCATACCAGTATGGTGATGGGGAATTAACGGGATGCTTCATTTGGAGCAGCTGACAACTGACAATAGGGCAAAGAGGAGAAAAAAAGAAAGAAATCCTGCCTCCTAATAGATGCACAATGTGTGGTTAGGTCAGAACTCAACACTCTCAAAGTGATTAGCTCAGTAACTGACACATTTTTGTCATCCATGAAGAAAGGTTGTCTTGAAGGTAGTAAAGCCATTGACATTACTTGAGCTTTTGAAAGTGCAAAACAACCACATACTTATAAATAATTGTAATGGACTAGGCTTTAGTAGCATTATCGTCCACTGGTTCTCCGACTACTGTACCTCAAACATACAACATTCAAATTTCAAGCTGCACAATATAACAAAAGGCACAGTCTCATATGGTAAACCTCTGAGCTCCATTCCAGGACATATTATTTTCTTATTTTACATAGGTCTATACAATATTATCACTACTGTCAAAACAGCAAATATCACACTCCATAGACTACATAACACCATACGGAACTGGACTCCAAAACGACTTCACTAACATTTGCAAATGTTTCATAATCAAAACAAGTTTTACTAAATATAAACAAAATAACTGTAATGTTACTTGGCAGCATACAAAAGTTCACAATTAGTTCCCTCCTAACAGAAACTAATCTGGAAAACATTCACATAACACAAACAGCATAAATAACTGGGTACGTATTGGATCCAGCTCCCATCTTTAAAGCTAATACAAGGTCAATGCCCAACTCAAAAAGCATCCAATGCCATTGTTAATCACCTCACCCCTCAAGCATGGAAGGCATTAGGAATTAACACTGAAAAAAGTGCAACTAGGGTGGGGTGAATAGAGAAACTGCCTTAGGTGCAAAATGTTAGGGGGCGTGGTCAACCTATCCCAGTCATTCTTTAATGCCTACCTGCTTTTAAAAGTCAGTATTGCACTGTGGTCAGACCTGAGCACTGTATCTCTCCCTGTTTGGTCTAAACTATAAAAAGAAGTTATGTTCTTACCATAACGTTCCATGTGAATTGTTCATCTCGCCTTTGTTCTTACGCATGGGTTCGGAGCCGATCCTCGGCTCCGAGACGGCCACTTCTACAGCTCTGCATCTTGAGAAAGCTGGAGGCACAGTCCTATCCCACAATCCCCTAGTGCTAACCCTCAGATCTAGTTTGCTAACACCAGAAGATAACAATGCGCCCCAGGCGCTAGCAGTAATTTAAAGATAAGGGGTAGCAATGCCCAAAAAAATACCTAGATAATGAAAAGAGTACCCTGACAACAGAAGCAGCCAGAGACTAACAGAAGGTGTTGAACACAAGCTGAATTGGAATCCAAATCATCCCGTTCTCCGAAAAAAAAACATAGGCCGGGGGATGGAGGGTGGGTAGTAAGAACAAAGGCGAGATGAACAATTCACATGGACCGTTATGGTAAGAACATAACTTCTTTATGTAAAATTGTTCAATCTCGCCGTTTGTTCTTACGCATGGGTAGCGTCCCTAGCTCCTTTACCCTGGGTGGCTCATGGGAGAATGTTCCTGAGGACCGTGGAACCAAAGGAGGCCATATCTTTGGAGTTCTTGTCCAACTTATAATGGAGAATGAAGGTATGAGGCTTCGCCCAGGTTGCTGCCGCACAAATAGTATCCAACGGCAAACGGGCTGCATGGGCTAGGGATGTGGCCAATGCCCTAGTAGAATGAGCTTGGGTTGAAAAGGTAATTGTTGTTTCGTCTGTGAATAGATAAATTTAATACAATCTGTGAGCCATTTAGACAAGGTAACTTTCCTTACCGCCATACCTTTTCTTTGGTCAGCAAAGGGTATAAATAGCTGGTCTGATTTTCTGTCATCTTTTGTCCTTTGCAAATAAAACCTGAGTTGTCTGTGGACGTCTAACGTATGCAGCATATATTCCAACTTGTTAGTATGATTTTTGAAAAAGGTGGGAAGTTCGATGGATTGGTTAATATTTGAAAGTGAACAAACCTTTGGGAGAAAAGACGGATAGGTGCATAATGTCACTGTATCCGAGTGGAAAATCAAGTAGGGAGGTCGAACAGATAGGGCGTGTAATTCCGAAATTCTACGAGCAGAGGTTATAGCCACCAAGAATAAGGTTTTTCATGACACAAACTTAAGAGAGGCTGTGGAGGCTGGTTCAAAAGGGGGTAACATTAACTGGGATAAAATTAGGTTAAGATTCCAAGGAGCAACTGGGTTATGAATGGAAGGACGGAGGTGAAAAGTGCCTTTCAAAAACGCCTTGCAAAGTCTGTGGGACATGATGGAAGAATTTTTGTCACCCACATGAAAGTTCGATATGGCCGCCAGTTGGACTCTAACTGTGGACGATGATGCTCCTTCTTCAAAGATCTTAGACAGAAACTCCAAAATTTTGTGCACCAGTGCTTCTGTTGGATCTAATCCTTGTTGTAATGCCCAATAAGAAAAACGTTTCCACTTGCTCCTGTAAGTCTTTGTAGTGGATGGTTTAAGAGAGGAAACAATTATATGTTTAACTGCAGGGGACAAAAGGCTTGACCTGGCTAGGATGGGAAGAGGAGCAGCCAAGCTGTCAATTTTAGGGCCTGCAGGGATGGATGAGGGGCTCCTGACGCATGGGTCAAAAGGTCTGGAACTGGGTCCAGAATCCATGGCTCCTCGATTTGATGGGCCTGAAGAAAGGGGAACCAGATCTGTCGAGGCCAGAATGGGGCTATTAGAATTATGGTCCTTTCCAGACGTTTGGCTTTCTGTAGAAACCTGGGGATTAACGGAATGGGTGGAAAAGCATAAAGGAGACCCGGGGGCCAATCGTGAACCAGTGAATCTCTGGGGACGCTCCCTGGTGGAGGGAGAAGGGCAAAGTAGCTTCTGCATTTGGCATTCATCAGCGATGCAAAAAGGTCGCAGCAAAGCTGGCCCCACTTGCGGAATATCGCTTCCGCCACTTGAGATTTCAGAGACCACTCGTGAGGTAACAGGATGGCTCTGCTCAACCTGTCCGCAATTACGTTGGATGTCCCGGGAATGTGCGTTGCTATCAGAAAGCGTCCAATGGAGACAGCCCATTGCCAGATCCAGAGGGCCTCTCTGCATAGTGGATAAAATCTTGTTCCTCCCTGTTTGTTGATGTACCAGACCACTGACATGTTGTCTGTCTGGACTGCCACTGTTCCTTGAGGTAAGATGCCGTGAAAGTGTTGCAACGCTAGAAATACCAGTCTTAGCTCTAGGACACTGATGTGCAGTTTGCATTCTGTTCTGGACCATTGACCTTGGACCGTCTTTCCCTGGAACAAACCCCCCCACCCGATCAGGGAAGCGTCCGTGGTTATTGTCGCTATCTGAGTTGGCAAGGTAAAAGGTTGACCTTGTGTCAAGTCTTGAGACAGCATCCACCATCGCAGATCCTGCTTGCAGCAGGATGTGATTAGAAGTTCGTGTGACAACGGCAGGTGCTGATAGGACCACTGGGCAAACAGTAGCCATTGAAGGATCCTCATGTGCATTCTTCCTAGAGGGACTGCAACCAGTGCAGCTGACATTAATCCCATGACTCTCAAAACCTGTTCTGCTGTTGCTTTTGTCTTTTGAAGGAGTACTGCAATTTGCTCCCTTAGTTTTGAAACCCTTTCTGGTGGAAGCCTAACCCTGAGCAAGGTAGTGTCCAGTTCTGCCCCTATAAATGAGATATGCTGTGATGGCGATAAGGTAGATTTTTTGAAATTGATTGTAACGCCAAGACGGGAACAAAGACTGATTGTGTAATCACTTGCTTGGAGCAGATGATACTCGGTGGTGGCGGAGAGGAGCCAGTCGTCTAGATACGGAAACACCCGGAATCCTTGTTGTCTCAAGTGAGACACTACTACTGCCATACACTTGGTGAACACCCTGGGGACTGAGGTGAGGCCAAACGGCAGAGCTCGAAACTGAAAATGACTGGCTCCTAGCCGGAAGCGCAGGAATCTCCTGGACGGTCTGGCCATTTTTATATGGTAGTACGCGTCCTTGAGATCTATAGAGCACATCCAGTCTCCTTCCTGCAGAAAAGGAAGGATTGACTGTAGCGTGACCATCCAAAACTTCACCTTCACAATGAAGGTGTTTAGTTTGCTGAGATCCAGAATTGGTCTCCAGTCCCTTGTCTTCTTTGGAACTAAAAAGAACCTTGAGTAAGTTCCGGATCCTATTTGGTCTGCCGGGACTGCTTGGATGGCTCTTTTTCTGAGCAGCTTCTGGATCTCTAAGGTTGCCTGATTCCGCAGATTGGGTGGAATGTCTGGGAATCTTTTGGTGGTAGGGGGAACATTTATGAATTTTATGTCGTAACCTCTGGTAATTATAGTTTGTACCCACGCATCTGAAGTTAAATTTCGCCAGGCCAGCGGGTACAAAGTTAAGCATCCCCCGACTGCCTCCAGAGCAGGACAGTCGGGCCTCCTCTCAGGAGTGCTGGAAAGGCTTGCCAGAGAAAGCATCTCTGTCGCCCTGGTTTTGCGGACCCCCTCTGCCGTTTGGTCGGCGTCTTCCATTCCTTCCCCCTCCTCTGCCTCTGGAAGGGGCATTATCACTCTGTGTGGACTGAAAGGAACCCTATGTCTTACGGAACCACATCTTTCCACCTCTTTACCCTTTGGGGTATGGTCTGGAAGGGGCGGAAAAACGGACTCCTACAGCAGATAGGGTCTTCCCTTCTTGCTCACACCTAGTGAGGGTCTCCTTTACTTTGGGGCCAAAAAGAGAGGCACCATCAAACAGGACGTTAGTAAAGGAAGACTTGAAGGATTCCGCAAAGGAGCACAGCCGCAGCCAGGATTGTCTCCTAAGAGCAATCGCTGAAGCTGCCGCTCTACTCGCACCTTTGGCCGCATATGAAATGAGCCTCATGGAGGAGTTGACAACAGAGTTAAGGGTATTAAGTTGTGCTGTCACTTTCTCGGTAAGAGCAGCATCTGTATGACCCTGGAGAGTATCTCCGAGTTCCTTGAGGAGATCCCTCTGTAAACGCGTAAAATGCGTCAAGTAGTTCAGCTATCGCATGGAGAAAGTCGCAGAACTGAAAACGCGCTTCCCATATCTGTCCATCGTCCTAGAATCCTTATTAGGAGGATGGACAGCAGAAGAGGACTCTGACATGTCATTCTTAGTGGCTGCCGCCACCACCATAGTATCCACTGGAACACCCTTGGTAAGAAAACTCTTGTCCTGGGGGGCTGTTATAAACTTATTCGGCCTGCAGGGAACTGGTTCCACCATGTCAGGTGTCTTCCAAGCCCTACGAGCTATCAAGTCCATAAGTTCGTCAAAGGGAGGGGTCACCCAGGAGGTAGAAGGTAGAGCCCCGAATGCCTTCAGCAATACTGATTCATCCACAGAAGGGTTAAGTGGCTGCCAATCTCCCCTCTGTTTTAGGATCTCCAGGATGTCCGCAAAGGAGACATCCTCTGAGGGGGACCGTGGGGACCCTTCTGCTTCATCTAAATCTGTATCTGATGTAAGAGATTCCTGTGGGGAATCTATGTGCCTCCTCTTGCACAGTCTTTTCCTTGGTACTTCTTCAGATGCGGCTTCTGGAGAAGCATCCGAGGAACCGGGAGCACTCTCTGGGGGCAACTGAGGCATTGGGTCTCGACGCTTCGTAGGAGCCGAGGATACAGAAGTCGAACGTGGTCCCTTAGGGGGAGGAGAAGAAGAAGCCGAAGAGATATGTGTCTGTTTCGACAAGACCTTCCTCATGGCGTCGAAGGCCCCGGTACCTGGATCCGAAGACCTTCCTAGTTTCGAGAAAACAGGAACAATCCCCGAGACCGGGGGTCCGGGCTCCGACCCAGAGGACGGTGCCGAACTAATCTGAGCCGAGGCTCCTAGGGGGAGAGTCGGTACCGACATCTCGGTTCGACTGTCCGCCCCGGAACCAAGGAACGATAGTCGGCTCCGGGACCCCTCGATCTGTTCCGAGGGTGTCGAGGTCAACGGTACCGAAAGCACGGCTGTAGGCTTTGGTATCGATGGTTCTACCATCATCGGAACTTCGACTCTCGGCTCCAAAGACTCGACAGGTCTCAGAGGAGGAGCAGTAGATGACCCAGGGAGGGCTTTGAGTTTCAAAACCAGCTGGGACGAAACTTCGATCAATTTGGAAAGGGCCGAATTCTCCATTAACTTCTGTATCACTCGATCCACATCTGAATCAGATAAGGGTCTCGAAGAGCGGGTCGAAGGGGCCGAAGTCGTCACCGAGTGAAGGATTGATGGCGGCGGAACCTCCGAGACCGGCTCCAAGACCGGAGTCTCAATCAAAGATATACATTCGACAGCCGACTCCGAAGTCTGTGGAGCCGGTGTCCGAATCTTAATAGAGGTGCTCGGAGCCGATGACTTTGGCTCTGACACTCTCGAAGACTTGCACCCCTTCGAAGACTTGGATACCAATTCAGCCTTGTCAAGGGCCTCCTGAAATTCGGGCTTTAATAAACCCCTGTCTACTAACTTCCTGCGTCTCTCCATCATGACCCTCCCACTGAAGTAATGACAAATAGAGCAGTCCTCCTGTAAGTGGAGAGGGCCAAGACAGTAGATGCAGGAAGAGTGGTTATCCGTGATGGACATTTTCTGTCCGCATAGACATTTCTTAAAGCCTGATTTTTGTTTCTCAGACATGTTCAAAAAGTCAGACATATATATAAACACCTGAAAACAAGAAAAAATTAAAGGTACGGATATCACACACACAAAAAGGAGTAAGGACTTAAGCCTTTCTTAAAGGAAAAACACCTGTTAAAAAAGACAGGATAATAGGCCTGAAAATTGCCTTTAGAAAAACTTTATAAAAATAATAATAGTAATAATAATATATCACTCCCACTGCAACTACAGTAGTAAAAGACTAATATATTTTTCTCAAATATCTATACTAAATAAAGGTAAGTTATAGAAAACTTCGAAAAAATAGAAAAACTTTACTGGCCCGAGCTTCTGCGATGCATCTGCTGTTGCGGCAAACTAGATCTGAGGGTTAGCACTAGGGGATTGTGGGATAGGACTGTGCCTCGAGCTTTCTCAAGATGCATAGCTGTAGAAGTGGCCATCTCGGAGCCGAGGATCGGCTCCGAACCCATGCGTAAGAACAAACGGCAAGATTGAAGAATTTCACATCAACTGTTTGCTACAGTGTATCAAGCACTTTGTTAAAGTTTAAAACAATTATTTTTTTAATTAATATCTAAGCACTGTAGTACTCCATGCAGGGTATAAACTGCAGAACCTGCTTGCTACAGTTTAAAGTAAAACAAATTTATTTATTTTTTTTAAACTAAAATCTGAGCCCTGTATAGGTAGGAAGCAACTTTAAGGGATTGGCACAGGGTGCTACTGGAACCAGCTATGCCTCTGAGCACTGAGGTGCCAAAACCTCTGGGGCCGAAGACAAGATAGAGAGTGGCCTTCTCTGCCAAGGAATTGAAAGCAGAGTTCTCTGGCACTGAGAGGGCCCTGACCTAATCGGTGCTGACAAACTCAGTACTGGAGGCACAACCCTGATCCCAGAGAACCTAATTACTGTAGACCCTGATGGAATCAGTGTTGAGGGTACAAGTGCTGAAGTAATCAGCTTCAAAGATGTGAAATCAGCTCAGTTCATGCTCACGTATAAGCTCATATGACCTCATGAATCCTGCAAGCAGGAAAGCACTGAAAAAGAAAGAAAAAAGGGCCTACACCCACAAAGTAAAGGGCAGGGAAAAAAAAGAGTAATAAGTAGCTATGAAATTAGTTGTAAAGGGTAAGTAGCTATGAAAATAGTTATAAAGGGGCAAAATAAGACAGAATGGAAATTACTCCAAGAGTACAAGCTACAATATAAGCAAAACACTTAACTGAATGGAGGAAAAATACCTCACAAATAGTCAAATCTTGAACTATTAGTACAAGCTCTGAAGGAAGATGTCATTGTCTCTGTAGGCAGAAATGAGATCTGGAGGATTTACAGTAGGGGGTTATGGGTAGATAGGAGCTCAAGCTTCTGAGGAATTTTTTGTTGTCACAAGAGGACACCAAAGGCATCAGTCCTGATGTTCCAGCGTCTGGAAAGAACCTGAGAAATATCTAATGATATATAGTATCCAGAGCACATTAATATGATGACAAATTCATATAAATTTTAATGAAAAATGCACACATTGAGAAGAGAAAAAAGAAGTTATGTACTCACGATAATGTTCCACCGGAGTTGTTGCTCTTCATTTGTCTTCAACCTGTGGGTACTCGGATCTGACCAGATTCAACTAGGCCGCATTTCCAGCATCTGATCCGAGCTCCATGCTCCTACCCTACTCATAATGCCCCTGTCTTCCTCCTCCCTTCAGATTGAGTTTGCTGCTAACTATAGCATCCCAACCTGACCCAAGGCCTTACTTCATAAGCACAGACCTCTAAAGATATGAGGAAAATGACAAATTAATGCTAAGGTGGTGACTATACCTCTTCTATTCTGACGACCACGCAGCCACAAAAGGCAGAGGAAGGAGGGAGGGATGGTTGAAGGCAAATGAAGAGCAACAACTCAGATGAGCATTACAGTGAGTACATAATTTTTTATCTGAAGTTGCTGCCTTCATTTGTCCTTCAACCTGTGGGACAAAGTCCCCAGCTACCAACACATCTGGGAGGCCCTCATGGAAGGATATTCTGTAGCACAGCGGAGCCAAAATACCTGTTCCTGGATAGAATGTCTAGCTAGTAGTGTGAAATGAAAGTATGCAAAGATGCCCAAGTGGCTACAGAGCAAATATTATCCAGCGAAACACTGTACAAGAAGGCAGCTGAAGTAGCCATAGATCTAGTCAAATGCAAACATGTTCTGGTGGGAGCAAACCTCTAGCTGAATACACCAGAATAATACACTGGGAAATCCAACAAGCAATGGTACCGTTCGCTACAGGTTTCCCTAGAAAAGCCTTAGAATAAGAAACAAAGAGTTGGTCAGACTTACAGAAAGACTTAGTCCTATGCAAATAAAAATGTAATTGTCTATGAACATCCAAGAAATGCAGTTGTATTCCCCCTTGTTCTGAAAATTGGTAAAGAAAACAGGGAGATTAATAACCTGATTAATGTTCCAAAGCCACCTTGGGAAAAAAAGAGGGATTAGTACATAAAGACACCCTGTCCTTGTGAAAGATTATATACAGAGGTTTGACTGACAATGCCTGAATTACCGAAACCCTTTTGGCTGATGTAATGGCAATCAGAAAAGCTGATTTCCAAGACAAAAGCTGTAAATCTACTGAAGCTGCTGGTTCGGAGGGGGAAGAGACAAGAGCTTGCAGAACCAGAGTAAGATCCCAAGGAGGTGTTGAGTCCTTAATTGGTGGCCAAAGCAAAAAGGAACCCTTCAAAAAAGCCTTACAAAACTTAGAAGAAGCTAGAGAAGCCATGTTGTCACCTACATCAAAATTAGACATAGCTGTCAGTTGGACCTTGATCGTAGAATAACTGGTGCCTCGGTAAAAAATACTTGCCAAAAATTCGAACCATCAGAATTGGAGCAGTAAAAAGATCTAGATGACGTTGAGAGGCCCAGATAGCAAAACACTTCCACTTGCTGGAATAAATCTTCCTAGTGGAAGCCTTATGAGCCACAATTAATACTTGTTTAACTGGTGAGGATAACCCGGGAGTCCTGATTATCATGGGAACTGGAACAGCCAAGTGGTGAGCGTCAGACTGTGCAGGTCTGGGTGAGATATTACTGAGGGATGAGAGATGAGGTCTAAACCGGATCTAATATCCATGGTGGACACACTACGTGAGTCCACAGGGAGGGGAACCAGACTTAGCAAGGCCAGAATGGGGCAATGAGGATGACCAAGCTCCCCAACCTGTGAGCTTTCTGAAGGAATTTCAGGATTAGAGGTAGAGGAGGGTAAGCATACAGAAGACCGGCAGGCCAAGCATGGATTACAACATATTTGGAGGCTTCCCCCTGTGGGAAGTTCAGAGCAAAAAATTCCCTGCACTTCATGTTGGAAAGAGAGGCAAAGAGATCACAGCAAGGCTGAGCCCACTTGGAGGCATCAGAATAGACCTGCTGAGCCTGTCTGCTAAAATGTTGGACCTCCCAGGAATGTCCGTTGCTACCAGAAAACAGCCAGTGGAGATCGCCCACTCCCATACTCTCATAGCCTTGCAGCAGGTGGAGATCGCCCACTCCCAGACTCTCATGGCCTCGCAACACAGCGGGCAAGACCTGGTTCCCCCCTGTTTCTTAATGTACCAGACAACCGAACCGACATATTGTCCCATCTGGATAGCAATCATCCCAAGAGGAAGATGGGCACGAAGACCTTGCAAAGCTAGAAATACCACCCTCATCTCCAAGAAATTGATATGCAATCTAGTCTCGTGGGGGTACCATGTGCTTTGGACTGTCCTTCTCAAACAATAACCCCCAACCCGAGTAGGGAGGCATTCGTGGTCACCGTGGCCAAGGGAGCTGGCAAAATAAAAGGACGACCCCGAAGAAGATCCGGGGAACGAATCTACCATAAAAGAGAATCCTTGCATGCTTGAGATACGTGAATTGGGTGAGACAATGGAAGATCTAGCAAAGACCACTGAACCACCAGAGTTCATTACAATATCCTCATGTGCAATCAAGCCGTAGGCACGAGGGGTGATTGTGGCCACCATAGACCCCAACGCCCTTAAGGCCAATTCTGCTGTCAGCAGCTGGATTTGAAGGATGCACATGACATGATGTTTCAAGGACTGAATTCTGTCTGAGGTTAGAAAAACCTTGGTCTCAGTTGTGTTCAACCAAGATCCAATCAAATCCAGAACTTAAACTGGAGTCAGTAGAGATTTGTTGAGACTGATGGTTATGCCCAACTGATGGGCTGTTTGAAGAAGGGAATCCCTTGCTTGGCAGAGTCGATGCCTGGAAGGGGCAGAAAGAAGCCTATTGTCCTGATAAGGAAAGACCTGGAAGCCTTCCAGACGCAGGTGAGCCGTTACCACTGCCATCACTTTGGTGAACACCCTGGGGGCTGTGTTGAGACCAAAGGGGAGGGCTCTGAACTGATAATGACTAGCTCCCAGCTGGAAGCAGAGGAACCTCCGAAAGCACATGTCCATCCTGAATTCTGTCTGAGGTTAGAAAAACCTTGGTCTGAGTTGTGTCCAACCATGTTACAATCAAATCCAGAACTTGAACTGGCCCAGAAATTGTAGTTATTAGCCGTCTGGGCAATCTTTTCCATCTCTCTCAACTTTCTGATTTGAAAGCCTGCATTTGTACTTGTTTCTTTCCTGTAACTAGTCTAGTGCAGATACAGATTCTTAGTTTTAGCACTTGAATTTGCTTATTCGTGCTCAGCACTTGTTCAGAACTTGTTGTAAGTACTAAATAAGCTACTAATTACTATAGCACTAAACCTTCCTCATTACCTAGAGGAAAACAGTTTTTTTGCACTTACTTTTCTCACTTGCTTAGAGAAAAAAAGTTCTTGTACTCACTTTCCTCACTTATCTAGAGGAAAATAGTTTTTTATTCAGACATGTCCAAGGGTCAGCTCCCAGTGTTCTCTCTCGTCTAGCTGATGAATCTGGGCATCTTGGGGCAATGTAGAAATTGCCACATGTACACAGACAACCCTCTCCTCCTACCACCCAACACTACAACCTGTGAGAGATGCACTTATCTAGCCAAACTGGAGGTAAAGCTCTCTCCAACCAAGACCGAACTTGACATTCAAGAGGAGAAAGTAAACACTTGCACCACACTTTTCACATAGTCTCACTAAATCTACACCACCAAAATCCACACAGAGAAACACAAAAACATTCGTGGAGGCTCTCAATAATAATCTGCCCAAGCAACAGAGACCTCCAAAGCAAAACGCAAGCAACTTCCACTCCCCAACACACCCCAAATGACGCATAGCCCACAGACTCAGTGTGCCACTCAACCACAGCCAATAAGGCAAAATAATGTATCCAGCACAGTAGTCATAGGTGACTCTATAGTCAGGCACACTGATGTCCCACTCACCAGACTAAACAAGGAGAAGGTTACTGTCAGCTGCCTGTCTGATGCCAGGATCCGTCACATAACCCACCCACTCAGGTCACTCCACAACAAGTACAAATATGACTCTGTCATTGTCCATGTTGGTGTGAACGACCTGAGACATACCTCCCTGGACTACATGAAAAGAGACATGGAAGAGTTCTCCAATCTTGTAGCCCAGGCAGGTATAACCGTAGCCCTGAGTAACATTCTGCCATTGCCCAGAATAATACCACAGTACAAGGACAAAATGATTGACTTCAACAATTGGCAGAGCTTCTGGTCTCATTCTAGGGGTATCCAGTATCTGTCTGCTTGGGATGACATGGCCGACAGGCCACAGTGATTTGCCAGAGATGGCCTGCATCTGTCACCCCTAGGATTCCGGATACTGGCTAAGGCTCTTGCCGACCCTATAGTGCCTTTTTTAGGCAAGGTTCAAATGACCCAATTCACCACTGTAAAAGGAACAGGCAAGCAAAAACTGAGGGTAATGCTACTCAATGCTAGAAGTCTAAATCTCAAAATGCACTCACTCGAGGCACTCCTTAAAATGGAGAACATCGATAACTGTGCAGTGACTGAGACCTGGTTCAAGGCTCCAGACAGCACCCCTGCACTACCAGGCTACAACTCATACCACACTTTTCGGCCATGTAACCTGGATCGGAACACCAAAGGTGGAGATGTGTCCATATTCATTAAGGATACCCACACCTCCAGGCTAGTTGCTCAGCATAATGCATCCGAGGTTATCCAAGTGCAACTAACTCTGGGCAAAACTGCAATCCAAATTGTAGCTTGCTACAGATCCCCCACCAGGCCCCAAGATTCCCACTCCACTTTTCTTGATGTACTGGAAAATATTAGGGTTCAACCAAACACCCTAATAATGGGCGATTTCAACTACCCCACCATTAACTGGAAAAATTACTCGTGTACCAACTCCTTCACACAACACTTTCTGGAATTCATAAACTCCAATGCCCTGGATCAACTTATCCACACCCCCACCAGGGCAACAATATCCTAGACCTAGTCATTACCAACATGAGTGACCGGTGTTCCACACCTGAAGTCAGCTCCTCGTTGGTCCAATCCGACCATAAGATAATCACCCTTGATATCCACATCCCGCCCCCACCCCCATTAAGGAAACCATGGTAAAAAAATTCTAAAAAGCCAATTTCATGCTTCTTAAGACAGAAGTGGTGAACTTCATGACACCCATGCAGATGGACAATACAGTTACAACTGCTGAATCCTACACAAATGCACTCTATAAGCACTTACACGAGTGCATGGATCATGCTATCCCAAACAGAGCCAAGACGCTATCCTCCAAAAAAAGGAAGCCAATCTGGTGGTTCCCTACCATAAACAAACTGTACAACAGAAGGAAGAAATTGTTGAAAAAGAGAGTAAAATCCCATGAGGGGAGGAGCTCCCTGGTCAGCCTCAGTAAGAAACTGAGATCCCTTATAAGATCCTCCAAAGCTAGCTATGAAAACAAAATCACCACTGATTCTAAGGACAACCACAAAGCATTCTACAGCTATGTTAACAATCTCAATGGCAACACCCAGATCTGCTCTGAGTTACAGCACAACGGCACAAAAATTACAGAACCAACTGATACTGCCAACATCCTGGCAGATAGGTTCAGTGCTAACTTTACCCCCCTCACCCCCTAAAGGGCCCATATCTATACAGTAAGAAATGCAGAGTCCCTGTAATCACAACTACGCAGGTAAAAGCTGCAGTCTCTAAAGCCAGAAACACAGCATCCATGGGACTGGACAACATCCCAGGCTGCATTTTACATGAATTTCAGAACGAACTGGCTCCCCACCTAAGCATCATGTTCAATCATAGCCTCACATCAGGCTTTGTGCCCACTGAATGGAGTACAGCAACAATTATCCCACTCCACAAAGGGGGAGCCACCACTGATCCCAGGAACTATCGCCCTATTAGATTGACAAGCTTGGTCTGCAAGGCCATGGAACATATCATCATGGAACTCATACACAAAGACATTGGTAACCTCCAAACTCTGGATCCCACCCAGTTCGGGTTTGTGAAAGGCAGATCATGCCTCCTGAACCTGATCGACTTCTTTGAGGCAGTCACCAAAGCCGTAGATGAGGGTAAGTTGGTTCACACAGCCTATCTTGACCTCGCCAAGGCTTTCGACACCATCTCCCATACTGGAATTATAGCTAAACTCATTAAACAAGGTATAAATCCCTACGTCACAAGATGGGTTGCCAACTGGCTCAGTGACAGAACCCACACTGTAAAAGTTGCACACTCCAAATCTGACCTCAAACCAGTGACAAGTGGAGTACCACAGGGTTCAGTCCTGGGACCTCTCCTGTTTGGTATCTACTTCTCTGAAGTACAGGCTAACACAGAAGGCTTCTGGCTAATGAAGTTCACTGATGACTGCAAACTAGGAACCATAGACGAGTCCCCAAATGATGTGGAAAACCTACAGAAGGGCCTCGCTGAGACAGATGCCTCGTGTCAAAGCCATGGCCTCAAGCTCAATGCCAAAAAGTGTATTGTCATCCCCTTTGGTAAAAACTCTGTACCCATGAACTACCACATAAACAACAGTCTACTTAACACCGAATGTGTGATAAGAGACCTTGGGACCCAGGTGGACAGTGGTCTGTCCTTTGATAGTCACATCACCACAATAGTCAGGAAGTCCTTCTAAGTGGCACACCTCATCATAAAAGGGTTCTCATCCAGGAAAAAAGAGGTCATTGTTCCCCTCTACTCGACACTCATTAGACCCATTATAGAGTACAGTGCCCCTTTTGGAATGTACCTCACAAGACATCTGCAGCAGCTGGAAAGGCCACAGAAGTACCTTACAAAGAGGATTACTGGTCTCAAACAGATGCCCTACACTGACCGTCTCAAAAAACTCCAGCTTTACTCTGTAGCATAGCGCCTACTCCAAGCTGATCTCTGCCTAACATATAAAGCTATGTCAAACCCAGAGCTGTTGGACATGCTACACCTAAAGAAATCCCAATCCCTCCGAGCTACATAGTCTAGGGACCTAAACCTTGTCACCACAATAAACAGAACATGCTGGAGGGATAGATTCCTGTCCCAGAGACTTCCCATACTCTGGAACAGGCTAGCCACCTATGTCAAGCAAAGTTCTTCATTAACACTCCTCAAGAAAAATCTTGATAAGTGGATGGGAAATAGGAAATACACCCCGGGGATCACTTCTGTGTCTCTGCTCAACAGTGGCACAGGAAAATAACTTTCTTGGGTGGTGTAAGCCAGGGAACCTTGTTGGCTAGGCTTACGTAGGCTCTCGGGCCAATAGCCTAGTACCTACCTATGAATCTATGAACCTATGTGGTAGTATGCATCCTGGAGGTCGACCGAGCACATCCAGTCGTTCTCCTGAAGAAAGGGTGGGGAAAGACTGAAGAGTGACTATCTGAAACTTCATCTTAGCAACTGACAGATTTAAGGTGGATTTAAGTCCCCCATTTTCTCTGGCACTAAAAAGAATCTGGAATAGATGCTTAATCTGGAATGGTCTAGGGGGACGGGCTGGATGACTCGCTTCTCTAGCAGCTTTGCAATTTCCAGTACTGCCTCCTCCCTTTGCGCAGGTGGAATGTCTGGGAGGTGTTTGGGCAGGAGTGGTGGATGAATGAAGGGGATTGAATAGCCTCTGGATATGATCTGCAACACCCACCGATCATCTGTGATAGACCCCCAGGCCGTTGCCTCCAGAGCGGAGCAGCCGGGAAACCCTTCAGGGCTGCTGTGCAGGCCTGTCCGAGAAAGGATCTTGAGGCCCCAGATTCCTCTGACACCCTCTGCCTCGAGGTGGCATCTATCAAATCCCCCTCTGCCTCTAGGGGAAGGGGAGTCCTGAGCATCCTGGGAGTAGCTCTGAGATTTTCAAACCACATCTTCTTTGCCCCCCGCTGATTCCTTGAAAAGGGGTGTGGAGAAACTTCATTGGCCCTTACACATCTACCTTTAATACAGCAGTAGAAAAAATGTTAATGAGAAAAAAGATAGTCTGTTGATCAGAGACAAAGAAGCAGAAAAACAGCAGATAAAAAAGGAACAAAATAACTCAAATGGAATCAGTAAAGAGATCAAATACCCCCTCACCCATTCCAAAAAGATAACGAATGTCAGAGCTTTCTAATTAGTCCTACATTTAAAGATTCCCTCACCCATAGCTCTCAACCTTGCATCTCCAAAATGAGGAGCACCACCTCTCATAATGTGGAACAAATGAGCAAAATGTGGGACGATTACAAATAGCTTACTAGCAACTTCAACTAGGAAGCTCATAGGGTGGTTAAAATGTGATATGTTTAATTACAGAATAATTATTTTAATGAAATAATATGATTCAGCTCTATTTACCATGGACCAACCTTTTCAACGTGGAATTTTGTGGAGTATGAACTTTTTACAACCCCAAATGAGAAACGTTCCTCATAGTGATGTACACTTAAGAGGTATGCCTTCGACTGTGAACTCTCTGCACTTAATTGTCTACTTTGTTTCCTCAGATAACTTCTGATTTTACTCCTCACCACACCCAAAAAAACAATCAAAATATGTCACTAAAGAAGATCCTTTGGAAACAGCCTACCATTAATACACTGACAAAAACACAAATAAAGAACAGTAAGGAAAGTGTGCTTGAGACAGCTTTGGCTTAATAATCATAAATAAAAGAGGATGCAAATGTTTAAATGCATAAACTTAAAATAAATGCCGAAAAATCCAATATCAAAACATCAGATTATGATTTTGCTCAAAATTTGTCACTGTAAACGTAGTTAGCAGCCCTGTTAAAATTCTTTTTAATCACTGCACTACAAGCATATGCACAGAGACACACACATACACAAACAAAGAGGTCTATATCATAAGAGCGAATCGCACAAATTGCGAACACTCATAATATCGAATGTACCAGACCTCAAACTTCCTACTGTGGGGGGCTGTGCCCCCCCACGCCCCCTTCTAAATATTTATTCCACCACAGTGAGGAAAGAACAAATATCCCATTACTCACTGTACCACAATCTCAGAAAAAGCACTTTGAGGTCCGGTACGTTTCATATTATCAGCGTTCACAATTTGTGTGATTCGCTCATATGATATAGACCCCCACACACACATACACAGTACACACACACAGTACAATCTTACATATACAATAAAAAGCTGCAAGCATCCTACTCCAAGTGAGTGTAAAAGCTTTATGCAGCAACCTATTTTTCTACCCTCATTAATAGTACTGCTGGAAGATACATTTTCCATACAACAAGCAAGTACACATCCATAAAAACAAAAATTAATTTCATTTAGCAGTCAGTGGTACAAGGTGCATGTAAAAGAACAACTAATAAAATGCATTACAAAATGAGAGAAATTTGATGTATGTGTGAAACATTATTGCACTTTTCTATGATGAACCCTCCATTAACTGCTGCTATGTTACTTTATTATGTTTGTTATGTTTGTTTGTTATGATGTTGTTTGTATGTTAGGCACTATGCTATGCATGCGTGAAAATGCTTAATTAGCTACACTTTGATGCTACTAAACATGCATAAAAAGAGGTTATGCAAGCACCATAATGTGGGTCTATGTTTGGCTACCAAATTATTAAAATCACGGACCGCAAAATATCAAAAGGAAAACAGCAAAGTGGAAAAGTATTTGAAAAGAAATTCATCGAATGGCCATAGTCGGCCAACAACCAGGAAGTAACGGGATACATAAGGTAAGTGAAGGGAAACCTTTTATATCTGCCCTATTCCCCACTGTAGTATGATCTTGGAGTTGGTATATATAGTTAGGAGGTGTGGGGGGTGTAGACACCCACCTTGGTTAGTCATGTGTGCGATGTTGGCCGAGTATGGCCATTC
Organism: Protopterus annectens; assembly: GCF_019279795.1. Taxonomy (NCBI): domain Eukaryota; kingdom Metazoa; phylum Chordata; order Ceratodontiformes; family Protopteridae; genus Protopterus; species Protopterus annectens. The sequence goes on from NC_056728.1 coordinate 1,269,908,745, forward strand.
AATGTATTTTATTTTGAAGTTACCTGTATTCAATATTTTTCCAGTTCACTGTTTTCCTTTCAATATTTAGTGATTCATATTTTTTATAATTTGGTAGCTGAATATAGATCCCCATAATATTCCATCTGGTTGTCCATTTTCAGTCTTCCTCAACTGATGGGTTCAGGTCCGATCCCCTGGATCTGACTCGGCCACTGCTAAAGCTTGTGGCAACCAAAAAACTGTCAAGCTTCTCCCTTACCCACAATGCACCAATCCCAGTTATCTCAGATCTTGTTTGCTGCTATAATAGAAAGTAAAAGATGAAAATTACTATGGAGAAGATATCTCTGGAGTTACACATACAATAAAGACAAACAAGTCCATACACACTCAATCTTCCAGAAGCCTGTAGTAGGGTTTGGTGGGAGGGGAGTTGCGGAAGAATGAAAATAAACAACACAGATGCAACATTATAGTCTGTACATAACTACTTTATTTGATGTTGTCAATTTTTATTCTATCCTCATCTCATGGGACAGAATCCCCAGCTACCTAATTTCCAGGGCAGACTCAAGGAAGGATATTCCAGAGCACCATAGAACCAAAGGATGCCCTTCTTCTGGACACCAGATCTAACTTGTAATTAGTAATAAAGGTATGGGGAGTAGCCCAAGCAGCTGCTGCACAAATATCATCCATGGACATTCTGGACTGAAACACTGAGGAAGTTGCCATGGATCTAGTAAAATAAGCATGAATTGTTTTTGTAAGAGTGATGCCAAATTTGTTATACACAAAGGAAATGCAATTTGTTATCCATTTAGATAGTGTAACTTTGGTAACTGGTTTACCCAATGTAGGTTCTGTAAATGAAGCAAACAGTTAATCTGATTTTCTGATGTTCTTAGTCCTATGTAAATAAAAATGCAATTGCCTTTGAACATCCAATAAGTGCAATGCATGTTCTCCTTTGTTAGAAAATTTGGGGAAAAATACAGACAAATTAATAGACTGATTAATACTGGATTCTGACACCACCTTTGGAAGGAATGATGCATTAGTATGTAAAGTCACCCTGTCCCTATGAAAAATCAAGTATGGAGGTTTTGAGGATAATGCTTGGATTTCGAACATTCTTTTGGCCAAAGTAATGGCTACTAAGAAAATTGTCTTCCATGAAATAAATTTAGGATCACAGGTAGCTACGGGCTCAAATGGGGATTGAGTAAGGTTCTGTAGTACTAAATTTAGGTCCCAAGGAGGAAGAATAGGATTTTTACAGGGAGGCCTTAAGAGTAGTATACCTCTTAAAATGCTTTGCTTAATACAGGAGATGCTACTGACAAGTCATTTATAACAACATGGAAATTTGATATTGCTGCTAAATGGACAGTAAGTGTAGAAGAACTAGCTCCTTCACCAAAGAGATGTGATTAAAAAAATCCAATCTATTATGTAGGAGAGCTGTAAAAGGTTCAATGCTATGTTTTTGAGCCCAAAAACAAATCTTTTCTATTTGCTGGAATATAGTTTCTTGGTGGAAGGTTTATGAGAGGACATCAAAATATGATGGACAGGAGAAGACAGCATTGCTTGCTGGAAGTGGAGAAGCTAGGCAGGTCAGCCTGAGGTTTGTCAAATTTGGGTGTATCATGCTTGTTGGATGAGACAGAAGGTCTGGAGTTGGATTCAGAAACCAAGGTGGTTGAATCAGGTGAGCCCAAAGAAGGGGAAACCAAATCTGTCTAGACCAATATGGAGCAATGAGGATGGTTTTGCTCTTCAACCTGGAAGCTTTCTGAAGGAAGTTGGGAATTAAATGAATGGACGGATACATGTATAGAAGGGCCAGGGGGCCAATCGTGAAGTACAGCATCCCTCAGAGATTGCCCCTCTGGGGGGATTAGGGCACAGTAGCTGCTGCACTTGCTGTTCAAAGGGAAATGAATAGATCACAGCAAGGCTGGCCCCACTGATGGAAGATCTTATCCACAACTTTCTTGTTGAGGGACCATTCATGGGTTAGAGGAATGCACCTGCTCGATTTGTCTGCTATTGTACTGGATTTCCCTGGAATGTGTATTGCTAAGAGATAGCGGCTGGAAGAGATCGCCCACTGCCACACCCTGACAGCTTCTTGACACAATGAATAGGATTTGGTTCCTCCTTGTTTATTGATGTACCAAACCACTGACATGTTGTCTGTTTGTATTGCAATGGTCCCTAAGAGGAGAGCATTCTGGAATGCCTGCAATGCTAACAGCACTGCTCTCATCTCTAGGACATTTACATGCAATTTGGCCTCCTCGAGGGACCAGGTGTCTTGGACGGTCTTTCCCAAACAGTGCCCCCCCCAAACTGGGAAGTATCCGTGGGCACTATGGCCTTGGGTTGGGGGGTGAATGGCTGGCCTAGAAGAACTTGGTCTGAATGAATCCACCATTCCAGGTCTCTCTCTTGCACGTCTAAGTGGTTCTTATCTGGTAAGACATTGACTGATAAAGACTTGATCATTGTGAAGCATTCATTGAAGAATTCTCATGTAAAATCTGGCTAGCGGTACTAATGTTATTGCTGCTGTTGCAGGACTTGAAGCAGGAGCGGCCTTAGGTCGACTGGTGCCCTAGGCAAAAGGGCTCCATGGCGCCCCCCACCACAGCACCTGGTGCCCCCATACTGGTCTACTTACATCAAATAAACACTGAAAAAGCGCCCCTGCTACAGCGGTGCCCTAGGCGGCTGCCTAGTTGGCCTATGCCTAAGGCCGGCTATGACTTGAAGGACCACATGGGCTGAGATTGTGGTACTGCAGATTACCTTTTTTACTTGTGACCTTATTATCTGAACTCTCTATAGTGGCAAGAATGCAATGGTAGTTTTTGTATTGAGAATGGCTCCTATAAACTCTAGGTAGGTTGTAGATGAGATTTCTGATAGCTTATGGTTATCCCCAGAAGCAAGCAAATCTGGAGAACCTGGTCCTTTGCCAATATGAGTTGAAGCCTGGTCAGAGAAAATATGAGCCAGTCATCTAAGTATGCAGACACTCGGAATCCCTTCAGTCTGAGATGAGAAACACTCTGGGGGCTGTGGTGAGTCCAAAGGGCAGTACTCTGAATTGGTAATGATTAGTTCCCAGCTGGAAGCGTAACTACCTTCTGGATCATCTGTTCATCTTTATATGATAGTATGCGTCCTGAAGGTCTATTGAGCACATCCAGTTGTCCTTGCTCAAAAAAGAGAGAATGGCCTGAACCATGACCATCCAAAACTTGGTTCTTTGAACTGTATCGTTTAATTTGGTGGCATTCAGAACTAGTCTCCAGTCTCCTGTTTTCTTTGGCACTAAAAGAACATTGAGTAAGTTCTGGATTCTATCTGGCCTGGTGGGACCTCTTGAATGACTCTTTGTTTCTAACAGCTCTTGAATTTGAATTGATGCTTGTTCCCTCTGACTGGGTGAAACATCAGAGATTTTTCTTGAGACTGGAGATGGAAGGGAAAAGTGCATTATATATCCTCTGGAAATAATCCTCTGCACCCAAGTAACTTTTGTTATATCTATCCAGGCTCTCTGGTGCAGGGACGATCATCCCCGACTGCCTCCAGAGGGTGGGTAATTGGACCTCATTTCAGAAGCACTGGTAGGGTCTGTCAAAGAATGAGTCTCTGGAACCCTGACTCTGCAGGTCACCTCTGCCTCATGGGTGGCAACATCCATTAGAGTTCCCTCCACTGCCTCAGAGGAACCTCCTCCATATGTGTCCTGGAAAAGACCCTGAGACTTTTTGAACCACATTTTCCAACCACCTCACTGATTTCTGGAAAAAGGCTTATTGAGAGGTCGAAAAACACATGCCAATGGCAGACAGGGTCTTTCCATCCTTCTCACACCTGGATAGAGTGTCCTTAACCTTGAGGCCAAATAAGGATGTTCTGTCAAAGGGGGCATTGACAAAAAAGGACTTGACGGGCTCTGCAAACTCACAAAAGCACATCCAGGCATGTCTCCTTATGGAAATGTCTGAATCCACTGCCCTTGAGGTTCCCTCTGCTATGTTTGAGATGAACCTAATGGATGAACTGGATATGGACTGAAGGGTAGTCAGCTGGGAAGTTACAGAGGTCTAAACTTCCTCAGAAACAGCACCTGAGAGGGTATTTCATAACTCCTTAATCAAATCCCTCTGTAATATTGTAAAATGGGCCATGTAGTTGACAAACCTCAGCACAAAAGTGGATGAGGTGTACACACATTTCCCAAATCTGTCCATCATCCGTGACTCCTGTTGGGGGGATGGGCAGTGGAAATATCTTCGGCTAGTTCCTTAGTGGTCACCGCAATGACCATGGCATCAAAAGGAACCTTTTACTCCAGAACTGCCTGTCCATGAGTGGTGCCATAATTCTGTCCAGTCTCCAAGTAATGGGTTCTATGGTGTCTGGATCCTTCCACGCCTGCTGTGAGATAAGGTTGATGAGCTCAATGGATGAAGTCACCCAGGATGTAGGGAGTCCAGTACCAAAAGTCTCCAGGAGAACAGATTCTTCAGACTTAGGATTACTGGGGGTCCAGCTACCTCTCTGTTTAGGGATTTCCAGGATATCTCCAAAGGAGACATCTTCAGGAGGTGACTGTGGGGATCCTTTGCCTTCATTGAAATCTGCGTCTTTGGTGATAAGACTCCTCTGGGGAGTCAAACTGCTTCCTCCTGCACATTCTTTTCTTAGGGACCTCCTCAGTGGGATGTTCCGGGGAGGTATCAGAAGAGGAAATTACAATTCCCTGGGAGAAATCCTGGAGAATTGGTAGTGGTTGCCCCTGTGGAAGGAGATGCTGAGGTTCTGAGTGCCGAGACATGATGGAACAATATTTAGGCTCCGAGGGGGATGGCTCCATCTGATTTGTCTCAGCAGAAAACACCCTCTTTGCAGCATCAAAGGCAGAGTGGCTCGGAGGAGGAAAAGGACATCTGTTTTGAGAAGACAACCTTCTGAACCATAGACCCACCCCAACCCGAAGGCAAACCGTCAGAAGTGGAAGCTGGAGACTAGCTGTCCAGTGCTGATGCTCTAAGGGTAAAGATGGCTTCAAAAGCCTCAAAGTCAAATGTATTACTTCAGATCTGACAGGCAAACTACAGCTACAGGAGCTCCCTAGATCCGCCTGGACCAAGCTCTCATGGAAACCCTTGGATCTGAGTCAGATGGAAACCAAAGGCTCAGATCTAAAAGCTCTAAAACCACTGAAGGGGTCAGAGGAGGAACCTGTAAAGGGGGAGGGTTGTACACGTTCAGATGTCCTGACTGGGGGGGGTGGAACTGAAGGGATACTAATCTGACTCTGCGCTAGAAGAATCTTCCTGACCACTGTCTTTACATGTTCTTCTGTCAGGATCCTAGAAGATCGAGTGGAATAGATGGAAGCAGATTTTGGACACTCCAAGAAGGGTGAAAGTACTCTGTTTGGGACAGGATCCAAAATAGGGGAGTACCTTGTTCTGAATAAAAGTTATGAGATAGGTAGATTGTCCAATTTTGATACAGTCAGATCCAGCAAAGTCGGATCCGAGGTCTTTGACTTCTTGGGATCCAATTTAGAAGTCTTCTCATCTGATATTGTCAGGTCACGAGATTTGAATGTTGTTGGATCCTGCAACTTTGACTTTTTCGGATCCAGGGTTGAGACCAAATCGTAGGAAGGTTGCTCCCTAGAAGAATCTGAAGCCAAAGAAAAGGAAGAAAGTTTCGAGGAAGAGGTTTTCTTTTGTTTAGCCTTAGTAGGAGAGCCCTCTAACATAGTTTCTCCAAAAGAGGTAAGGAGAAGACCATTCAGGATGAGTTTATTTTTATGCTCCACAAAAGCACGGGGATTGAAATCCATGACATATGGAGCTGGTCTCTTGCAAACGGAGAGGACCCAAACAATAAACACAAAGTGTGGGGATCAGAAACAGGAATTTTATGCCCATACTTTATGCACTTTTTAAAGCCAGCCAGCTTATCTACCATTTGGGTGGGAGGATGGCATAATGGTTAAGGTGTTTACCTTACAGATGGAAGGTGCAGGGTTTGAGTCTCACATGGGGTAATTGGCTAGGCTTGAAATGGCTCATAAGGGCAGTTAGCCTAGTTCTAACCTATGAATTTTAAGCATTTTAAGAAAAAAAAAGACAAGTTACTCTAACTAACACAAAGGTCAGAGAGAATTTTTTTTTTTTTTAATAGGGAAAGTACAAGAAAAAAAATAAAGAAAAATGCTACCAACAATGCCATTAAAAACTACTGTTGTAGAGGAAAAACAGACCACCAACAATTTTATTAAGAACTACTACTACTGTAGGAGAGAAGAGGAAATACTAGCCATAGTATCTAAAGCCCATAGTAGTACAAGAAATAAGAAAGCAAAAATTGAACATAAGAAAATATATATCAAAAGAAAGGTGATGGGTAAGGAATTTATCAAAAAGAAAATTTAGTAAGAATATATGTGAAAACATAAGATTTTAGCACTTATCGCAAACAAAGATCTGAGGTAACTGGAGTTGGTGCATTGTGGGTAAGGGAGAAGCTCAAGAGTTTTTTTGGTTGCCACAAGCTTTAGCAACAGCCGAGTAGGATCTGAGGGATCAGATCTGAACCCATCAGTTGAGGATACAATGAAAACTGACAACATCAGATCAATGAAGTCCATGTTTTTGTTGAAGGGGTTAGTTGTACTTGGAGTGTTTGACCGTATATTCTTTTCTTTTCTCCAGATTCACCTCGTCAGGGTAAAAGTTGGCATTTTCTGGTTGGTGTGGTTGTGACTGCCTTGCTCACCTGCCTTCTTATCATCATAGCAATTAAAGTGCCCACATGGTACAAGTATTTGTTCGGCCTCAGACACCACAGGTTGGAAGAAGAGGAACCCCAAGAATTCGACAATGGATTTCATTTCCATTTGGACTCAGACTGGGTACAGGAGATTACAGAGAATGCAGATGATGATATCTTGGTTTCATTTGAACCAGTCCATCCTTTTTCAAGAGTGGACTATGAAGATGGTTTCATTGAGGACAAATACATTGATGCATCTGCGTCAACATATCAAAATTAAACACACTTCAAATAATCTAATGACTATTCTCAAGCTGTCAAAATCAACAATGTGCATGTGTTGGACTGCAGTAAAATACAGCTAGTTGAGCTAGTTGCTTATTCTAACACCAAATTCACCAAGTAGTGTTATAATGTTTAAAACATGACTTTTTTTTTGTTAACTGATTTTGCAGTATGAGGATTTTCTCACTGATACAGAAGACTCAAGTCCCTTTTGAAATGATGAATTATACATAAAAGAATGGTGTGGCCAGAAAAGAATATAACCTTAAAATGATTCCAACACACGTCAGCATTCAATGACACCCAGATGTGCTTTGTAAAGGCTGAACATTTGTAAAACTTGATTATTTACTGATAAGGACTAGTTTTGTGAGGTAGTCAGCATAACAATGTCTCTTTGATAATGATTCCTGCATTAGATCTTAATGTCAGGACTTAAACACCACAGGATCAGCTCCACTTTTTCCCTTCTAGTAGATTTCTTCCAGGCACTATCCATGGCCTAACATCACTACATCATCCTCACCCAGGTGTATAATTGGCTGTTCCATGCAAGCTGTCCTCTTGTCTTCCCAACAAATCTTTCCTAAAGTTCTTTAACTTTTCTAGTAAGGTACATGAAAAATGACTATCACATGCAGGCTTGGTACACAAGATGTGTGCAACTTTCAGGTAAAACACAGAAGGAAGAAATGTATAGGTAACTCATGCAATCTGCTGTAAGAGCCATTTTCATAAATCTACTGTTATGGTAAATATCTAATGTTTATTTTTTCTTGCAAAAAAGGCAGCTATTACTGCAGACACCACAATAAACATTTATTTATATTGGAAAGTTTATTCGGTGTTTACAATATATGTACTGGACAGTCGGGTCTATATTACATCACCGAACTCTTAAAAAAGCGAACGGTGATTAATTGACCCTATGTAAGAAAAAGCTTACATCGAACTGTCAGAACAGCGATTTTTTTCCAAGGGAAAAAAATCACTGTTCCAACAAAAAAAAAAAAAGAAAACTCTTTAAACATTACATTAAGTGGGGGGCTTCGCCCCCACACCACCCCCCACTTAAATATACCAACTCCAAGATCGCACTACAGTGCCGAAAACAGCAAAGTAACGATGCGGCCAAGCAAACTCTTTCCCAGGGAAAGAATTTGTTTAAAAGCCGCTTCAATATTTTGCCTTTTCAGACTTCGACCAAGACGCATTCGAAAGAATGCATCTTCGGTCTTGTAATAATAACACGGACAGTCAGGGAGGTACAGGATTTTATCACTGTGAAATAGTCAATCACCATGCATATGTAACAATGTGAAGCTAGAATGCCAGGTTTTCCATGTACATGCTTCTGAAGGTCATGATGCCACTGACATTGTCAGGATTAACTAGTGATGACAAGGTCAAATAGGTGCTATGAGAATCACATAGGTTAAGCCTTGTTTGACTTTCAAATGGACTCCCTAAGTTTCCCTCACCAAACAGATGTCTATCCCAAAATGTGGAGAAAACAAACAAAACATATCTTAATCATAAACCATCTGATTACAGGTTATAATGTATACAGCTCCCACCAAATTGTACGCTTACTTCTATGGTTATAATTCCACATGAAATATGTGCTACCAAAATGTTGATTTATTGCACATTCTAAGCTTCTGTAAAGTCTTACAGCAATTTGGATTTTTCTTAATAAGTAATTAATTTTCTCAAAACAAGTCAAAAACTGTGTCCCTTCCAAGTGATTTATGGCATTTTTCAGAAGTAGACCATTTAAAAATAGAAGTTATGTTCTTACCATAACGTTCCATGTTAGTTGTCTTCTTCTCGCCTTCTTTCTTGCTGGATGGGTTCGGAGCCGACCTCGGCTCCGACTCGGCCACTCTAAAAGCTCGAGAGTTGGTTCCACCGGCTTGAGGCTCCCCTTATATCCCACAATGCTAGGCGGTAATACCTCAGATCTCGTTTGTAAGCTAGGCCCAGCCAAAATGAAATCCAGAAATACTGGAAATGGGAAACCCACCACTATAAAATGACAGAAGGAAGGTGACCTAAAACCTGATGAAGGAATATATACAAAGTATAGTATATACATATATACAATAGAGGTGGTAGGAAGAAAGGTCACAATCAAACTCCTCTAGGTCTGTCCAGGCTAGGGGGAAGGAGGGTGGGACGCAAGAAAGAAGGCGAGAAGACAACTAACATGGAACGTTATGGTAAGAACATAACTTCTATATGTTAAGTTGTCCATCTCGCCTTCATTCTTGCTGGATGGGACCGCGTCCCTAGCACCTTGTCCCGGGTGGCCTATCAGAACAGACTCTTGAATACAGTGGAACCAAAGTTAGCTCTATGTCTAGAAGCTAAATCCAACTTATAATGAGAAATGAAAGTGTGAGGAGTAGCCCATGTAGCTGCTGCACAAATCGTATCAATAGGCAGCCTGTCTTGGAAAGCTATAGAAGTAGCCAAAGCTCTAGTTGAATGAGGCTTAGGTCTGTTAGGCAACTTCTGGTGTCTAATCTCATACACAAAGGAAATCAAGGATGTAAGCCATCTGGAGAGTGATACTTTCGAAACTGGAAGGCCCTTTCTGCCTTCTGCATAAGAGACAAACAATTGGTCAGCTTTTCTGGTCTGTTTGGTCCTATCCAAATAATACCTTAATTGTCGATGAACATCTAGCCAATGTAATTTTTGTTCAGACCTGTTAGAATAGTTAGGAAAAAACACAGGAAGGTCAATGTTTTGATTTAGATTTGCTGCAGAGGCTACTTTAGGTAAAAAGGATGGATTGGTCCGTAAGGATACCCTATCCTTATGAAACAAAAGATATGGTGATCGACTGCAGAGTGCATGAAGCTCTGAGACCCTTCTAGCCAAAGTAATGGCTACCAGAAAGAGTGTCTTCCAGGATAGCAATTTCATTGAACAGGAAGCTGCAGGTTCAAAAGGGGGAAGAATCAAAGATGTGAGAACTAAGTTAAGGTCCCAAGAAGGAGGAAGATTTCTTATAGGAGGCTTGAGAAGAAAAACTCCCTTCAAGAAAGCTTTGCAAAGCTTGTGAGACATGATGGCAGAATCTGAGATGCCCACATGAAAGTTAGATATGGCTGCCAATTGAACCTTAAGAGTAGAAGGAGACGAACCTGCGTGGAATAGTTCGGCTAAAAAATCAAGGACCGACTGAATGGGAGCAGTGAAACGATCTATGTCCCTTCCATGAGCCCAAAAGGAGAAACGCTTCCACTTACTAAGATAAATCTTCCGAGTGGAGGATTTATGGGAAGCTATTAAAATATCTCGAACTGAGTGAGATATTAGCGGAAGCCTGGCTAGGGTTGGAATTGGAGGAACCAAGCAGTGAGGTTCAGGGAGGGAAGGGAGCAATGTAACTGACCCGACTGATGGGTCAAAAGATCTGGAACTAGGTCCAGATGCCAGGGTTGCTCCAACAGAAAAGGGTGTAGAAATGGGAACCAAACCTGTCGAGGCCAGTAAGGGGCAATGAGGATCAAGGAAGCTTTCTGAGCGATGGCTTTCTGTATCACTTGAGAAATTAGTGGGAAGGGAGGAAATGCATACAGAAGTCCCCGGGGCCAAATCTGGACTAGAGCGTCTCTGCTGGGATGGCCTGGTAGAGGAAAGAGGGTGAAATAATCTCTGCACTTGCTGTTTTGGGGAGTAGCAAAAAGGTCGCAGCAAGGCTGGCCCCACTTCAGAAAAATTTTTTTCAATACTGAATTTTTCAGAGACCACTCGTGAGGCATGAGAATAGCTCTGCTCAATTTGTCCGCAATAACATTGGACTTCCCGGGGATGTGCATTGCAATCAGAAACCGCTGAGAAGAAATCGCCCATTGCCACAGTCTGAGTGCCTCTCGACATAGGGGGTAGGATCTGGTTCCGCCTTGTTTGTTGATATACCACACTACAGACATGTTGTCCGTCTGTATTGCTATCGTTCCCATCGGAAGAGAGTCTTGAAGGGCTTGCAACGCTAAAAGCACTGCTCTCATCTCTAGAACATTTATATGCAAGTGGCGTTCGTGAGGTTGCCATATGCCCTGGACTGTCCTTCCCTGATAATGCCCCCCCACCCGATCAGGGAGGCGTCCGTCGTCAGAGTAGCAACCGGAGGGGGAGGGACAAAGGGTCTTCCTAAGAAGAGCTGTGGGGAAGAAATCCACCAAAGAAGATGATTCCTGCATGCTTGCATTATCACAATGGTGTGGGACATTGGAAGTTGTTGGTATGACCATTGTGTGAAGAGCATCCATTGTAAGATTCTCATGTGAAATCTGGCTAATAGAAGTAGAGGGATAGCAGCTGCCATTATCCCCAGTACTTTCAGGACCAATCTGACTTTGATTTTGTTGCTGTGGAAAAGAAGAGAGACCAGTTTGTGTATGTCTGCTATCCTTTGATCTGTGAGTCTCGCTGACATGCTGACTGTGTCTAGATTTGCGCCTATGAAGGTAATAGCATGACAAGGCAACAAAACAGACTTTTCGCAATTTATTGAGATACCTAGCTTCGAAGATGCGAAAAGTGTAGTCTCTGGCAAGTAGCAGAAGATGCTTGGTGGGAGCTGTAAGGAGCCAGTTGTCTAGGTATGGAAACACCTGGAATCCTTGGCGTCTCAGATGAGAGGCAACCACTGCCATGCATTTGGTAAACACTCGGGGGGCTGTGGCGAGTCCAAAGGGCAGGGCCCTGAATTGAAAGTGACTGGTTCCCAGCCTGAAGCGGAGGAATCTCCTGGAGCATCTGTTCATTTTTATGTGATAGTACGCATCCTGGAGGTCTATAGAGCACATCCAGTCTTCCTTCCCCAGTAGGGGTAGGATGGATTGCAGCGTGACCATCCGAAACCTTGTTTTCTTGACAGACTTGTTCAAGATACTGAGATCCAAGATGGGCCTCCAGTCCCCTGTTTTCTTTGGAACCAAAAAGAAATTGGAGTAGATTCCGGATCCTTGCTGGTCTGCTGGAACTGGTTGAATGGCTCTTTTTGCAAGCAACTTTGATATTTCTAACGCTGCTTGTTCCCTTTGAGCGGGTGGAACATCTGGAAGGGACTTTTTTGACTGAGTTGGAGTGCGAAAGAAAGGAATGGAATAGCCTTCGGAAATGATGGACTGTACCCACTTGTCTTGAGTTAGAGAACGCCAGGCTTCTGGGTACAGTGATAGTCTTCCCCCGACTGCCTCCGAAGGTGGACAGCCAGGCAACACCTCAGGGATGCTGAAAGGGCTTATCGGAAAAGGTTTCTCGATTGTCCTGGTTCTGCGGACCCCCCCTGCCTCTAGGGCGGCGTCTACCATTATTGTTCCCCCCTCTGCCTCTAGAGGGGAACCGACTCTGTGCGTCAGGCAAAGCCCCTTGAGATTGCTTGCGGAACCACATCTTTCCACTTTTCTGGCCCTTGGGGTAAGGCCTAGAAGGACTAGAAAAACGGACTCCAACGGCAGAAAGAGTTTTGCCATCAGTCTCGCACCTTGTCAAGGTTTCTTTCACTTGAGGACCAAAAAGGGACGATCCATCAAACGGGGAATTAGTGAAAGACGTTTTAAAGGGGTCCGCAAAATTGCATAGCCGCATCCAGGCATGCCGGCGTAAGGCCACACCTGTACCTGCGGCTCTGCTCGCTCCATCAGCCACATATGAAAGGAGGCGCATGGAGGAGTTAGCTATAGAATTTAGGGTAGCCAGCTGAGCGTTCATCTTGTCCTGAAAACCCGCAGCTGTAGGATCCTTTAACATCTCACTAGCTTCCTTGATCAAGTCTCTTTGAAGACGAGTGAAATGACAGAGGTAGTTCGACGAACGCATTGAAAAGGTTGCTGACGAAAACATCTGCTTCCCGTACCTGTCCATAGACCTAGATTCCTTGTTAGGGGGATGGACAGGCACTGAAGGATCAGCTAGTTCCTTCTTGGTGGCAGCAGCTACCACCATAGCATCCACAGAAACTCCCTTAGTCAGAAATTGCTTGTCTGCTGGTGCTGTAATAAACTTTGAAGGTCTCCTGGGGGTGGGGTCCACAGAGTCAGGAGCCATCCAAGCCTTTTTTGCTACCACCTGCATAAGGGGGTCAAAGGGGGGGGACACCCAGGAGGTGGAAGGGCGAGCCAACGCCTCAAGATACACAGATTCATCCTCCGAAGGGTTAAGGGCTGGCCAATTTCCCCTCTGTTTCAAGATCTCCAGGATGTCTGCAAAGGAGACATCTTCAGAAGGGGAACGGGGGGAACCCTCAGAATCCTCTAAATCCGTGTCAGAAGTGACAGACTCAGGTGAGTCTATGTGCTTCCTCTTGCACTTTCTCTTCCTCGGGGGCTCCCCTGCCAATTCAGGAGAGGCCTCGGAAGAGGATGAGATCCCCACAGGGGATTCTTGAGGAGCTGGCTCTCTGCGGTCTGGGATGAGGGAGTGAGTAGACATTACCTGAGGCACTGAAGAGGGAGGGGCGGACGGAGCCGACTGTGGAGTTGAACCAGGTTCCAACACACTCCGCATGACCTCGAAAGCACCCCTGTCAGGCAGAGCCAGAGGTCCCCGCTCCAAAAAGCTGAAAACCTCCCTCGGCACCGACAGTGATGGTTCCGAGGCCGATGTCGGAGCCGAACTCACCAGCGCCGAAGCGCCGAGAGGGACAAGGGTCCGATGCCACTCACCCCCTCAGAGCCGACGAGGGAAGTCCGGCACCGAGAATCTTCCAAGGAAGAAATCGGAGCCGACGACGGCGCCGAAGACAACTGTATCGGCTCCGACGCTACCACAGTCTCAGGTCCGAAACGCCTCGGCTCCGAGCTCAAGGGAGTCGGAGGAGGAACATTTTGAGAAATAGGATTAAGCATTGACTGATGAGTCGGGCTCTGAAGCATTTGGGCCAGTGCCTCGGACTTAAGAAGTCGACTCACTACCCTCTGAAGGTCATGGTCAGAAAGTCTCGATGACCTAGAGGAGTGAGATCTATGGCTCCGTTCAGACAGCAAGGGAGATGCTGGAGCCGAATGAACGGAGCCAAGAGACGGTGACCTGGACCTCTTCCTAGATGTCGGTTCCGATAGTCTTATCGGAGCCGACTCAGAGATTTCTAATACTTTGGCTCCAGCCGGAGCCGAGGGAACCACAGAAATAAGAGTTCGAATCTCATCGGCTCCAGCCGGAGCCGATGTTGTAGCAGACTTCGACGTCTTAGGTGTCGACTCAGTTGCTGGAGTCGAAGACCTAGAAGCCTTAGAGGATTTGCCCGAAGAAACAGTCGGGGGACCCTCAGGTTTTAGCAAGCCCCGTAAAATGAGCTTATTTTTTCTTTCCTGCAGGACTCTAGGGCTGAAGCCATGGCATACAGCACAAGAGTCCTGCAGGTGTAAAGGTCCCAGGCAGTACACACAAGAAGTGTGACTGTCTGTCAGAGACATCTTCTGACAGCACGAGTCACACTTCTTGAAGCCTGAGACCTTCGAATCCTTAGACATTTCAAGGAACAAGTGCAATCACACACAAGTACAAACACACCGATTACACTATTCACTAAAATAAAACTAACTTAAAACTAAATAAGTTTAGATAGTCTTAAAATTTTTAAAAGTCCCTACAAAAAACACATACACTCCAAGGAGGGATGGAAGGGCCCGAAGGCCTAAGGGAAGAACATACAAGTTCTGTGGTAAAGAGGGTGAATAACAAGGAGGAAGGGATAAAAATCCTTTAAAAGTAAGGGGATACTGAACAAAAACTAATTTAAAAGGGATTTAGTAAAGTTTTTAAACTGTTTTCTACACTAACCTGAAGCCGGTTGAAGCAACACACCTCGATAGCTGTAGCGGCAAACGAGATCTGAGGTATTACTGCCTAGCATTGTGGGATATAAGGGGAGCCTCGAGCCGGTGGAACCAACTCTCGAGCTTTTAGAGTGGCCGAGTCGGAGCCGAGGTCGGCTCCGAACCCATCCAGCAAGAATGAAGGCGAGATGGACAACTTAACATTCTAAAGTTTTTGGAGATTCTGCATTTGTTAAATATTACCTAATATGTTGCTAAACTTTCAAGACATCATTTAATCATTTTGACATTTACATCAAATGATAAATGCTTTGAAACTAACAACTTTAAAAAAATTCTTAAACTGGAAAGATGCCAAACTTACATCTGTCAACAAACAATCCTGTTTTTAAGCTACAACAGTCTTTCCTTTCTTCACTTTTCTCAAGAAGTATCATTTCTTATTTGTTTACATGTAACTGTTTTGTTTAGAAAGTAGTTACTGTTATTGTTGTGTTGTTGTTCGCTTTGTTATGTAGCATCTCATCCCATGTTATTTATACTCAATAAAAAAGAAGCTATGTAACTCACCATAACATTCCATGTTTGTAGTCCATCTCGCCCTTCATTCTTACATATGGGTTCAGAGCTAATCCTCTGCTCCGACTCGGCCTATTACAAAGCTCAAAGTCTCTTAGTTGGCTCGTGGCTAGGTAAATATCCCATAATGCATTAGTACAATCCCCAGATCTTGTTTGCTGCTAAACTATAGACACATAGAAAAGGTTATCCAGAAAGAACAACAATAATAAAAGGTCTCCACCCTACCAAAGGCAACACTATCCTGTCTCCAGATCCTTCCAGGACGGGGGTAGGTGGGTGGGTTCGTAAGAATGAAGCGCGAGATGGACTACAAACATGGAACGTTATGGTGAGTGCATAACTTCTTTATGTTCTGTAGTCCTATCTCGCCTTCATTCATACATATGGGACAGTGTCCCTAGCACCTTTTTCTCAGGTGGCTCACAGGAATATACTCCTGAGTACCGTGGAACCAAAGGAGGCTCTACCCCTGGAGGTCAAATCCAGTTTGTAATGAGTAACAAAGGTATGAGGGGTAGCCCAAGTTGCTGCTGCACAAATACTGTCAATTGGAACTTTGGCTTGAAAGGCAGCAGATGTGGACAGGGATCTTGTGGAATGAGCCTTAATCTTGAACGGTAGAATCTTTCCATTGGAGTAGTAAGTTATGGAAATACAGTTCGAAATTCAATTAGATAGGGTCCCTTTAGAGACTGTCAGACCTATTCTAGACTCAGAAAAGGACACGAACAATTGATCTGACTTTCTAAGTTCCTCAGTCCTGTGAAGGTAGAACCGTAACTGCCTGTGAACATCAAGTTGATGAAATTTGTATTCCACAGTGTTGGAATGATTAGGGAAAAATACAGGCAGTTCGATAGTTTGGTTCAAATTAGTCTGAGAGCAAACTTTAGGGATAAAGGAAGGATTTGTATGAAGGGAAACTCTTGTCTTTTTGGAAAATCAAATAAGGAGGCTTGATTGACAGTGCTTGTAACTCTGACACCCATCTAACTGATGTGATAGCTACTAGAAACAAAGTCTTCAAACAGAAACTTCAATGGACACGAATGTGCGGGCTCAAAAGGCGGGGAAGTTAGTTTGGACAGAATGAAATTCAGATCCCGAGGAGGTACAGGTTCCTGAAAGGGAGGTCTCAGCAAAGTAGCGCCTTTAAGGAAGGTTTTACATAATCTGTGGGACATCAGATTAGGTTCATGTTGTCCCAAATGAAAGTTAGATATCACCGCCAATTGGACCCTAATTGTGACAGCAGCTGATCCCTGATGGAAAAGATCAGACAAAAATTCTACCACCACAGGGATGGATGCTGTGTAAGGATCTACATTTCTTTCTTTTGCCCAGACAGAAAACCTTCGCCATTTGCTAGTGTATAACTTCCTAGTGGAAGGTTTATGTGAAGACGTAAGGATGTGGGTCATAGCAGGTGAAAGATCATGAAGTCTGACTAGGGATGGAAGTGGAGTAGCCATGTTGTCAAGTTGAATGTGTGGAGGCAGGGGTGAAGGGAGCCTGACATGTGTGTCAAGAGGTCTGTCACTGGGTCCAGAGTCCATGGATCATCTAGTAGATGAGGCCCAAGAAAGGGGAACCAAATCTGGCGAGGCCAGTAAGGAGTGATGAGAATCATCTTGCTTCCCAATAACTTTGCTTTCTGTATCACTTTGGATATGAGCAGAAAGGGAGGGAATGCATAAAGGAGTCCCAGGGGCCAACTGTAAACAAGTGCATCTCTTGGTGACTCCCCTGGAAGGGGGGGGGGATAAGGGAGAAATAGCTGCTGCATTTGGCGTTGATCAGGCTGGCAAAGAGATCGCAGCAAGATTATCCCCATTTGTGGAAGATCTGTTCCACTACTTCCTGATTCAGAGACCACTCATGAGGCATCAAGATTGCCCTGCTGAGCTTGTCGGCTATCACACTGGTTGTCCCCGGGATACGCATTGCTACTAGAAAGTGTTGGGAAGATATCACCCACTTCAAACACGAAGAGCCTCTTGACAAAGGGGGTAAGATCTAGATCCTCCTTGCTTGTTTAGATACTATACCACTGACATATTGTCCGATTGGATTGCTATCGTCCCTAGAGGAAGAAAGTCGTGAAGTGCTTGCAACACTGGAAGCACTGCTCTCATCTCTAGGACATTGATATGCAGGTGAGCCTCGTGATCTTGCCATGTGCCTTGGACAGTCCTGCCTAGATAATGCCCCCACCACCCTATCTTTGAGGCATCCATGGTCACAGTAGCAATGGGTTGGCGAGGGAGGAACAGAGTGCCTGTTGTCAGCTGATCGGGCTGAATCCACCAACGAAGGACCTTTTTGCATGAACTCTGTTATGAGGATATAGTCAGATAGAGGCAGTTGTTGAAGAGACCACTGGGAAAATAGAAGCCACTGAAGAATTTGCATATGCAATCTGGCTAGTGGGACTAGATTTATGGTAGAGGCCATGGTCCCTAAGTGTTTCAGCACTGTCTCTGCCTTGACTTTCTGCAGAGGAAGCAAACTGTGAATTTGTTGTCTGAGGTTTTGAATTCTGTCTGCAGGTAGATGAGCTAGCATGGCGACTGTGTCTATTTCTGTGCCTAAAAAGTCACAAATTGAGAGGGTGATAAGGCAGACTTTTCCCAATTTATTGTAATCCCCAGCTGGGAAAAGAGCTAGATGGTCAAATCTCTGGCTTGTATGAGTAGGTGCCTGGTGGTGGCAGTCAGGAGCCAGTCATCCAGGTATGGAAACACATGGAATCCATGACATCTCAGGTGAGCTGGCACTACCACCATATATTTGGTGAACACCCTGGGGGCTGTGGTGAGACCAAAGGGCAGAGCACAAAATTGGTACTGACTGGCTCCCAGATGGAAGCGTAAATGAGTCCTCGATGCTCTGTCCATTTTTATATGGCAGTACACATCTTGGAAGTCTATGGAGCACATCCAATTGTCTTTCTCTAACAGAGGGAGTATAGACTGCAGTGTCACCATCGGGTACTTGGCCTTCTTTACGGATTCATTTAGTTTGCTGAGGTCCAAGACGGGCCTCCAGTCTCCTGTTTGTTTTGGCACTAAAAGGAATCTGGAGTAAGTTCCGAATGCTATCTGATCTGCGGGGACGGCTTGGATGACTCTCTTTGAAAGCAACTTTTGCACTTCTACAGTTGCTTGATTCCTGTGATTGGGTGAAACATCCGGGATCTTCTTGGGAGTGTGGGGTGGAAGAGAAAAGGGTATGGAGTATCCTCTGGTGATTATTCTTTGTACCCATTTGTCTTGGGTAATGTTTAGCCAGGCTTCTGGATACAAAGATAAATGACCTATGACTGGCTCCAGAGAGGCACAGCCGGGCCCCACATTAAGAGCGCTAATAGGGACGGCCTAGAAAGGAATCGCAGCCACCCTGGTTTTGCGGACCCCCCCCCCACCTCTAGGGCTACATCCACCATTAGCTCCTCTTCCTCTGCCTCTGAAGGAGGAATCACCCTGTGCATCCGGGAAAAATCTCTGGGACTTCTTGACCTACATTTTACCACCTCTCTGACCCTTGGGACATGGTCTAGAAGGGACGGTAAAATGTACTCCCATGGCAAAGAGAGTTTTCCCTTCTTGTTCGCACCTGGTGAGGGTATCTTTTACCTTAGGTCCAAACAGAGAAGAACCATCAAAGGGGGCGTTGGTAAAGGTAGACTTGAAAGGCTCCACAAAATTACATAAGTGCATCCAGGAGTGTCTCCAAAGGGAAACTCCCGAACACGCTGCACTGCTCACTCCGTCGGCTGCACAGGAGATCAGCTTCATGGAGGAGTTCACAATGAAATTTAAAGTGGACAACTGAGCAGTCACCTTCTCTGGGACTCCTTCAGTAGATGTACCTCGAAGAGTATCTCTTAACTCCTTGAGGAGATCTCTCTGATCTCTCTTTGCTGTGAAGGAAAGGTTAGTTTGCTGTTATTTTTTGTATTTCTGTATTGCCTTTCTATATTTTGAATACTGTAGTTTGTTTTCTTTATCTTGTGTTTTGCTTGCATTCTGTTTTAACAGCATATTAAAACTTCAAAAGAGACCACAGCTCTCTCTGTTCTGAGTCAGGCAGAATTTTTTCCCTCCCTCCCACCCATTTAAGTTGTCTTGTTAAATACCACTGTCTTTCTAGTTGCCCGCCTCTTATGTTAATCTGACCATATATCTCATTTCTCTCTACTTTCACTGGCTTATGTGAGTAATCACAAAACCATCACTTTTGAAATCCCATCCTTCAATTATTTAAATTTATTGGCCATCCTACAGTATTTCATAGTACCAAAATACAAAAGTAACCACCCCTTTCAGTCCATCTTGCTGTTTTAAAATAGTAACTCTCCACTAAACCTTAACTTTTAAACAGGTAAAACTCAAGTTACCTACTTTCATATCTAACTTCTCTAGTGCACACTGCAGAGTGCATTCTTTTCAATCTTACCTTTAAGCATCCCTGTTACTAGCACTTTCTCTAATACCTAAAAGATCATCTCTACTTGACTCCAAGTAGACTTTTCTCTATCTGTTAAACCTAGCACTTGCTCCTACAGTACTTATTACCTTGATACGGCACTCTTATAGATAGCACCCCAAAAGGCAAACCCCATTTCTCGGTCACCCACATCCCCGGAATCTCTTTTAAAGTTTTTTGTCTAGTCCTTCTAGCATGTCGAGGGATCAGTTGCTAGTGTCCTCTCCTGCTCAGCTGGTGAACCTGGGAATATTGAGGCAATGTTACAATTGCCTCATGTACACTGAACAACCCTCTCCTCCTCCCACAAAACACAAATACATGCGAGAGATGCAACTATCGGCCAAACTGGAGGCTGAGCTCTCTCAACATAGGACTGGCAAGACCAGTCAGGAGGAGAAGGTTACCACACACACTATAGACCCAGTCTCACATAGTACCATCACAACCTCAAATCATACACATAAACACACAAAGACATACTCGGCTCTGATCAAAATCTACCAAAACAGCAGAGGCCACCAAAGCAGACACCCAAACAACCACCACCTCAGAACACAACACCTGCAACACATAGACCTCACAGTCAGAGTGTCAAACAGTCACAGCCCTTAAGGCCAAACACAATGCCAGACACACTAGTCATTGGTGACTCCATAGTCAGACACACTGGCGTCCGCTCACCAGACTGAGTAAGGAGAAGGTCACAGTAAGCTGCCTGTCGGGCTAGAATCCGCCACATAACACAAGCACTCAGGTCTCTCAACAGCAGGTACAAATCGACTCAGTCATTGTCCACGCTGGTGTAAGCGACCTGAGGCACCTCCTTGGACTACATGAAAAGAGACATTGAGGAGCTCTCTGATTATGTAGCCTAGGCAGGTATGACCCTGACCTTGAGCAGTATCCTACCTTCACCAAGAATGATGCCACAATACAGAGATAAGATGATCAGCTTTAACAATTGGCTTAAACTCTGGTGTCATTCAAAGGGGATCAATGTCTGTCTGCCTGGGATGACATGCTGGACAAGCCACGCTGCTTGAGGGCGGCTTGCACCTGTCACCCTGGGATTCCGGATATTGGCAAAGGCTCTTGCCACCCCCATAGTGCCTTTTTTAGGCAAGGCTCAAATTCTAAACCTACCACCTAGAACACAAAAAAGGAAAAAAACTAAGGGTAATGCTGCTCAATGCCAGAAGTCTAAATCTCAAAATGCACGCACTCGAGGCCCTTCTCAGTATGGAGAACATCGATGTCTGTGCAGTGACAGAAACCTGGTTCAAGGCTCCTGAGAGCACCCCAGCACTATCAGGTTTTACCTCTTATCATGCGTTCCGGCCCCAAAATCCAGACAATACCAAGAAAGGAGGGGTATCCATATTCATCAAAGACACCCACACCTCAAGACTGGTGGCAATGCACGATGCATCGGAGACCATCCAGGTGCAATTAACCATAGGCAAGACTGCTCTGCAAATTGTAGCATGTTACAGGCCACCCTCACAAACTCAGGAACCTCACATGGCCTTCCTGAAAACACTAGAGGGATAAATGTATCACCAAACACCATCATACTAGGTGACTTCAATTACCCTAATATAGACTGGGAACACTACTCAAGCCCAAACACCCTAGCCCAAAAGTTCCTGGAATTCATAAACTCAAATGCCATGGAACAACTAGTCACCATCCCCACAAGAGGAGAAAAGATACTAGATCTCATCATCACGAAGATGGGGGCACAATGTTCAACACCGAAGTATACCCTCACTGGTGAGATCAGATCACAAACTAATCTCGCTGCAGGTCCTCATCCCACACACACCTGAAATAAAAAAGACCAGAGTAAAGAACTTCCCGAGAGCCGACTTCACACTTCTAAAGAACAGTGTGGGTTCCTTTAAGGCCCCGAGCTGGGAAAACAGTACTCAAGCCGCTGAATCACTTACAAATGCCTTCTACCAGCACCTGCAGGACTGCATGGATAAGGCAATCCCAAGCAAAACAAAGACTCTTTGTACCAAAGGCAAGTGTCCAGTCTGGTGGACCCCAGCCATAAACAAACTCTACAACAAAGGAGGAAGCTACTACAAGATAGAGCAAAATCCTTAAAAGGTAAGACACCCTTGATCACTATAAGTAAAAACTAAGAGCTCTCATAAAATCATCCAAAGCAAATTTTGAGAGAAAAATAGCTAAAGACTCAAAAGACAATCATAAGGCCTTCTTTAGCTATGTTAGAAATCTGGGAGGAAACTCCCAGATATGCTCAGAACTAGTTCAAAATGATGTGAAGATTACTGATCCTACAGACATTGCCAACATACTGGCTGACAGGTTCAGTGCAAACTTCTCCCCCCCCAAAAGGAGAGATATCTATACCAAGCGATTGTAGCCCCAAACATCTCCAACGCCCAAGTGAGAACTGCTCTCTCCAAAGCAAAAAACACAGCATCCATGGGACCTGATGGTGTCCCCGGCTGTGTGCTCCACGAACTCAATGAGGAATTAAACCCACAGCTAGGACAGCTGTTTAATCATAGTCTTACCTCTAGATACGTACCCAGGGGTGGCGCACTGCAACTGTGGTCCCACTTCACAAAGGCGGTGCCTCCACCGACCCTGGAAATTACCGGCCCATTAGCTTGACAAGCCTTATCTGCAAAGCCATGGAGAGGATCATAATGGACCTCATAAATAAAGACATAGGGAGTTTGCAGACTTTGGATCCATCCCAGTTTGGCTTTGTCAAAGGCAGATCATGCCTTCTAAACTTGGTTGACTTTTGAAACAGTCACCAAAGCCATTGATGAGGAAAGGCAGTCCATACAGCCTACCTCGATCTGGCGAAGGCCTTGATACAATACCCCACTCGGGTATCATTGAAAAACTCATCAGCTTAAATGTTAACCCATACATCACAAGATGGGTTGCAAACTGGCTGAGTGACAGAACCCACAGGGTCAGAGTTGCTGGCGCCATGTCAGACTCAAAGCCTGTCACAAGTGGTGTACCACAGGGCTCAGTCCTGGGCCCACTCTTGTTTGGCATCTACTTTTCAGTACAAGCAAACACAGGAGGTTATGGCTGACAAAGTTTGCAGATGACTGCAAACTGGGCCATAGTAGAAAACACATCTGACACAGATATCCTTCAGAAGGGTCTCACAGAAGCGGATAACTGGTGCCAGAGCCATGGCCTAAAGTTAAATGCCAAAAATGCATAGTCATACCCTTGGGAAAAACAAGGTTACCCTAGCTACCAAATAGGTGGCAATCCACTGAGCACAGAAGAAGTTATCAGGGACCTGGGGACCCAGGTTGATAGTAGTCTGTCATTCGACACCCATGTAGCTAAAGTAGTTAGGAAGACCTTCTACATTGCCCACCTTATCATGAAGGGATTCTCATCTAGATCAAGGGAGGTCATAGTCTCCCTATACTCATCACTCATCAGACCAATGATGGAGTACAATGCCCCATTCGGAATGTATCTGACCCGGCGCTTGCAGCAGCTGGAGAGGCCACAAAGTTCCTCACCAAAAGGATAAAGGGTCTCAAACATCTGTCCTATGCTGCCCGACTGAAAGAACTCCAGCTCTATTCAGTAAACACGCTTGCTCAGAGGTGACCTTTGCCTAACATACAAGGCCATGTCAAACCCAGATTTGATGAATATGCTTCACCTCAAAAATCTAGATCTGTCAGAGCCACAAGGGCAGGAGACTTAAACCTCGACACGGCTATTAATAGGACGTGCTGGAGGGATAGATTCATCACCCAAAGACTCCCTATGCTGTGGAATAAAATCCCGGTATATGTGAGGCAGAGCACCTCGCTGGCCTTGTTCAAGAGAAATCTTGACCAATGGATGGGAGATCGCAGATATACCCCAGGGATTACCTCAGTGTCACTGCTCAACAGAGGCACAGCAAAATAATGGGTATAGTTCCCCATACTAAAGGGGTGGCGTAAGCCACAAAACTATGGGCTAGGCTTGTAAATGCCCTCGGGCAGATAGCCTAGTATGAACCTATGAACCTATGAACCTATGAAGCCTAGTAAAATGTGTGAGATAGTTCAGCGATCTGAGGGTAAAAAGCACTGAAGAGAAGATACGCTTCCCATATCTATCTATCGTTCGAGACTGCTTGTTCGGCGGATGGACAGATGAAGAAGTATCCGCTAGCTCCTTCTTAGTGGCCGCCGCCACCACCATGTCATCTACAGGCACACCCTTGGACAAAAACTCTTTCTCTTTTCGGGCCAAGAGAAATTTGTTGGGTCTTCTGGGGACTGGCTCCATGGCATAAGGAGTTTCCCACACCTTTTGACTAACCAGGTCCAAGAGTTCGTCAAAAGGTGGAGACACCCAAGAGGCTAAAGGTTGAGACCCGAAAGCCTTCAGGTACACTGACTCCTCATCAGAAGGGGTGACAGCGGGCCAGCCACCGCTCTGCTTTAGGATCTCTACAATGTCTACAAAGGAGACATCAGAGGACAACTTGGGGGACCCTTCTGACTCCTCGAGGTCAGTGTCTGAGGCGATAGACTCATCAGGGGAGTCTACATGCTTCCTCTTGCATGTCCTCTTCTGAGGGGGCTCCTCAGAAGGGTATGCCGGGGAAGTCTCAGAAGACTGGAGGCCACCCAATGGGGGCTCCTGAGGCTGCAGGTCTCTGCTGCCAAGGGAGAGATAAGGTGCTGAGACAGAGGTCAGTGCTTGAGGGGGAAGAGTATCGGTACCCTTGCGCGAAGCTGATGACCGAGACAGCACGCTCCTCATCATCTCGAATGCAGATCTCTCCGGCTCTGAAGACACTCCTGGTTCCAAGGAAACTGATGCAGTCCTCTGCTCCAGAGCGACCGGCTCCGAGATGGATGTAGGGTCCAAGCTCACCCTAGCAGATGCACCGAGAGGGAGACTCAGCACCAAAGAGGTTCAGGTCCACGTGTTCCTGTCACGGCCGACCAGTGAGCTTTGGCTCCTAGACACCACGGACGGCACCTAAGCAGAACTTTGCTCCGAGACAGCCACAAGGAGAGCTGGAACCGAGGGTTCCACAGCAAGTGGCACTGAAATCTCTGGCTCCAAAGGCCCGACTCGGCTCGTAGGAGGAACCACAACTGTGAGAATGGACTCAGATGGCTCCAGAACCAACTGGGTCAGAGCCAACAACAATTTGGGCAAAGCAGATGACTTCAAAAGTCTAAGCACTACTCTCTCCACATCTTCTTCTGACAGGCTCTTGGAGGATCTGGATGACAGGGTAGGCGACCTGGATCTTTGTAAAATGGGAGATCTTAAGGTTGGGGAGACCGACAAAAGATCTCGACTGGCACTGAGGACAGTGGAGCCGAGGAGGTAGAAGCTTTATCTAGTTTCAATGTTTTCTGAGGAGGTTCTGATAAACTAGTTGGTGCTAGAGAATGTCTCTTGGCCAACCTGACCTTCTCTTTTCTTGATGAATGAAACTTTGCAGAAGAAGAAGAGCTTGCTAAGTCTTCCTCGAAGGAAGGCTTAAGGAAACCTTTCAGAATTAACTTCTTGTTTCACTCCTGGAGAACTCTGGAGCTAAAGTAGTGACAGAAGGAGTAAGTTTCCTGCAGATGAATAGCTCCGAGGCAATAAACGCAATTACTATGACCATCTGCAATTGACATCTTTTGGGAGCACTTAAGACATTTTTTAAAACCTGAAGGTTTATGGTCTTTGGACTCTTTAGGCATGGCTATAAGAGCTCTATGAACAGTAAGGAGGAGGACAAGGTCCTCTAAATTATACGGGCCTCGCCCTAAGACAGATATACACCAAACACAAGGAGGACTAGGCCCTCTAACTTAAACGGGCCTAGCCCTAACAAACCACACACACAGAGAAGAGAAACAACAGAGGACTAGGTCCTCTAACTTAAATGGGCCTAGCCCTGTTATAAAGATTCAAAGTTAAAGCAGATGACTAGATCCTCTAACTTAAATGGACCTAGCTGGAAAGGCAGAAGTTAAGCCGGAAAACAGAATACTAAGCAGCAGGCAAAGTATGAAAGGCAAACAACACTGCACACAATTATTAATCTATAAAAGAGAGAAAAAACAAGGTCCTAGGACATACGTAAATATAAACTGTATCAGAAAATGGCACACAGCACTGCACACAATATTAATGTATGAAAAAGTGAAAAACAAGGTCCTAACACAAACGCGGGCCTACAGAATATTAATTTTATCGGAAAACTAGCACACAGGATACCACACAGAGAACAACCAGGGCCCAATGGCCAACAAGTTCTCAAAACTAAGTAAATAGCAAAAAACACTTCTATACACTACCAATAAGATAACTATCACTAATATTGAGTATAACTAGCCAAGTATATAAAAAAATATCAAAAAATACGAATAATAAGTAAAAAGTTTTGAACTTAGCCACGGTCAAACAAGAAGCACTTCTGAACCCGTAGACATGGCCAACGGGATCTGGGGATCGTATTAGTGCACTATGGGATACCTACCTAGCCACAAGCCAACTAAGAGACTTGAGCTTTATAATAGGTCGAGTCGGAGCAGAGGATCAGCTCCGAAGTCATATGTTAGAATGAAGGCGAGATAGTACTACAGAACATCAAGCTTTTTCAGAAAACATACAAAAATATGCTCCTCTCCAATTTACTTTCTATAGGGTAGACTGGGGAGCTGTGAGAACCAAATATAAATATTTTAATTACGAGCAAAAATTTGTTTTTGAGGTACAACTTTTTTAAGTTCTCCTTTCTTGAAAGAATTGTTGCTACTGCATACTGCCTTTATTGTTACTGATAAAACTGCGGGGTCCTCAAAAAATAACACACAATTTGCAGGACATGCGATATGTGCTAACAAGAGATGAAACATCATACTTCCTTCTGCGAATTGTCTTTTGAAAATATTCTAGATTAATTCAGTAAAAAGGGCAATAACTTTAATGGGACAATCCGTTATGTTTGCTCTGAAGGCCTCTACCAAAACTGTCATCATGAATGAAGCATGATGCCTGTGACCACCAAAAAAAACTGCTGAATCAGAGATATCAAAGAATACCAAAAAATAACAACAAATACCGCACTAACACGGCCGAGTACTGAAAAATGTTTATTCAAAATAAAATAACACGTTAAAAGTAAGCACTTTCGCGATTACAACATTGCTTCATCAGACTGAAAACTGAATAAAACAGCACTCAATTTAAAATGAGACTAACCAATGCATTTTTAAAATCAATTAAGACATTCAGAATAAAAGGTATAGTCACAGGAAAAACTGCATACAAGTTCAAGTTGCAAAGCCTAAAAAATAAAATACTGGAAATTACATAACCAAGAAAATATAAAATATTATGCGCATACATATGATTTTGTACAGAAATAAAAAGAAATGTTTGAGTGGACATGCTTTCAGAAAAGGTTTGAGGCTAGATACCCCATTTAAACCAGGTGGTTTCTCTGCATTAAACAGTAAAATCCATTTCTGTTCTGCAACTCCTGTATGGTTAACATCATCGGCCCCTCTAGTTCCCACATCCAATACCTGCATAACTAAGAACTTAAAATTATGTCCTGGTCCATGCTGAATGATGTGCTGTGCTAAAGCATTGGTCTCTCTTTTATTTCTAATATCCCTGTAATGTTCCAAAATTCTGTCTTTCACAGACCTATTAGTCATGCCTATATAAAAGGCATGACAAACCTGACAGCTACTAAAATAAACGATGTTGGTAGTTTTGCAGTCAGCATAGAAGTCTAACTCTATTTTAAGATTCACATGGGGATGTATATAAACTGAACCTGTAAGATTATGCTTACACATTGCACAAGACCTACAGGCAAAAGTGCCCTTCCTGCTGGATCGAACAGTTCCATTGTGATGCTTTGATCTATAACACAAATGCTTCTTAAGTGACTTGTTATTTTTAAAAGTAAAGTGTGGTGTAGTATCTAGGACACACTTCAGTTCTTCTACTGTATCTGAAATATTCCAGTTCTTTTTTATAATGTTGCAGTAATTATTAATGTCACTGGAATAGGGTAAGGGTACCCTCAAAGTATCAGTCATAGCAAATAACGTCTGTGGACTATGGGGTGCCTCTAAATCATTATAATAGGCCTTACATCTCCTTTCCCTTTCTTGCCAAGCATTGATGATGCAGGCATCAGTTTATTTCCCCTTATAACCTCTGTGTAAAAAATCATTCTTAAGAGAGTCAAGCGATATACTTAGTTGAGTGTCATCATTATGTAACCTCATTATTCGATAAACCTGGCCTTTCAACACATTGCGTGCAATATGCCTAGGGTGCATACTATTTTTATACAAAAAGGTGTTCCTCCTAGTTGGTTTCCTAAATACACTAGTACATAATGTATTAAGTTCTGTTTTACTGACCTTCACATCTAAGAAATCTATCTCTACAGAGAAGTAATTGTAAGTAAATCTAAGGAAACTGGTGGTACTATGCATGTAGGTCACAAACTCTTCCAGTTTTGACTGAGTGCCTTGCCAAAGCAAAAACGTATCATCCACAAAACGCACATACCACATAATATAGTTTGAAAAGGCATTATTGTGCAACAAAACGTTTTCTCCCATTGAACCAGTGCCAGGTTGGCATAGGTATTGACACAGGCAGTGCCCATGGCTATGCCAACCTTCTGCAGAAAATGTTCATTTTCAAAAATGATTATTCTGTAATACAATTTTAAGAAGCATGCGTAACAGATTAACCTTGTCGTTGGTGAAACATTTCTTGTGGTTCAAAACTGCTTTAACTTTCTCAACACCCCATGCATTATGAATAACAGTGAACAGCGATGCTATATCCAAAGCAACAATCATATAATCAGTAGATACAGTAAAAACTTTATCACCCAATCTAGATAGAAACGATTTAGTGTCCTTTAACACTGTTTCACATTCATCTAATAATAGGTGTAGATTTTTCTCAGTAAAGATGGATAGTGGCTCTGTACTCCAGCCTTTACCTGATAAAATTGGCTTCACTGGGGAACAATCAAAGTTCTTATGAATTTCAGGAAGGACATAGATCGTGGGAATGAGGGGATGCTCCACATTAAAATAATTCAATAAACTTTCAGTAATAAGGCCCGTCATTAATAAGTCAAAAATCATAAAAGAAACCTCTAGAATACACGTGACATAGTTCTAGTAATACAAGAATAAGTAATCTCATCATACAGTAGCTTCCTCATCTGTGCTATATATAAATCTTTATCTAGCACTACAACACTACCACCTTTATCAGCTGGTCTAACTTCTGAGTACATGCTTTTCAATTCAACAAGAGCATCCAAGTCGTCTGAAGTCATGTTACAAAAAGATGGTTTAGTGTCCTTATCAAACATCTCTCTAAACTGTTTTTCACATAAGGTAATAAAGGCCTTTTCTTACAGATTCAGTTTATATACATCCCCATGTGAATCTTAAAATTGAGTTAGACTTCTATGCTGACTGCAAAACTGCCAACATCGTTTATTTTAATATATGTCAGGTTTGTCATGCCCTTTATACAGGCATGACTAATAGGTTTCTGAAAGACAGAATTTTGGAACATTACAGGGATTTTAGAAACAAAAGACAGACCTATGCTTTAGCACAGAACATCATTCAGCATGGCCCAGGACATAATTTTAAGTTCTTAGTTCTGCAGGTATTGGATGTGGGAACTAGAGGGGGCGATGTTGTTAACCGTACAGGAGTTGCAGAACAGAAATGGATTTTACTGTTTAATGCAGAGAAACCCCCTGGTTTAAATGGGGTATCTAGCCTCAAACCTTTTCTGAAAGCACGTACACTCAAACATTAGTTTTTATTTCTGTACAATATATGTATGCGCATAATATTTTATATTTTCTTGCTTGTGTAATTTCCAGTATTTTATTTTTTAGGCTTTGCCACTTGAACTTGTATGCAGCTTTTCCTGTGACTATACTTTTTATTCTAAATGGTTTAATTGATTTTAGAAATTCACTGGTTAGTCTCATTTTAAACTGAGTGCTGTTTCATTCGGTTTTCAGTCTAATGAAGCGATGTTGTAATCACAAAAGCGCTTACTTTTAACGTTTTATTTTATTTTGAATAAACATTTTTCAGTACTCAGCCATGCTTGTGCGGTATTTATTGTTATTTTTTGGTTTACGTATCTTCTTTTACCGCACCTCATCCTGTTCCTGTGTTTTTATCCAATCTTTGCATATCAAAGAATACACACAGGACATACAGTGCTGTTTTTCCAGATACACACAGAAAATGATCCAATTCAGCTAGGTTACTGGCACAATGAACTAATGATTTTTGCAATGACTTATTTAAACCAACATTATTATAAAAAAAAAAAAAAAAACACTCTAGATAAGGCACAAACTAATTTCCCTAGTTTCCTTTTAATATTCCCCCTTTGTTTAGAATATTTCCATTTAGGAACCATGACTGACTAATTGACCTAATGTAATGAAAAAAAATTATGTTAACTATTGTTTCTTTTTTTTTTTATAATGGTCTATTTTGACAAGTGCACTATGTCCTCCAGATGTGTGTTTCTGCTGCTTTATTCATTTACAGATATTGTCTAACAACCAGAATGTTGGGCTGATCCAACAGGATAATTTTCAACCAAGGGAGAGGTGAAAGTAGCACTATAAACAGCGGATACAAAGTGATTATCACCATTCAGGATAATAAAACAAAAATAATAAGGAAACAGAACAAATAATGTAGACAAACAAAATTTAAATGGTAGAGTGTTACAAACAGAAAAAAAATTAGGGGAGTTAAATACAAAAGACAGGTTCAAATACAAGGCACATTTACAAAAATGGTGTGTAGCGATCGAACAGTTACAGTAAATGCAGAGACAGAAAAATGATTGCTAGTAGTAGGCATCAAGGATACAGGATATAGTATCTACAAAAGGAAATAAATGAAGGAATTTAACAATGAAACAGGATGAAACTGTCGTTAAAAAAAAAAGATAAAACTAGACAAGAGGATAGGTGGAACTGTTCATATAAGGAAATAAGGAAGGAAAAAGGAGAGAGTCATGAAAGGAAAAGTAGTACCTGGTAGAACTATA
This sequence comes from Protopterus annectens, assembly GCF_019279795.1. Lineage (NCBI taxonomy): Eukaryota > Metazoa > Chordata > Ceratodontiformes > Protopteridae > Protopterus > Protopterus annectens. Next base: position 1,269,939,824 of record NC_056728.1, read on the forward strand.
AGTCTGGAAATACCGAGTGAAAAAAGTGATAGCTATGAAAGGAAAATGTATGTGAACATTAGTACCTAATAGAACTGGGCGGCCGTGGTGGTGCAGTGGTTAGCGTTGTCACCTCACAGCAAGAGGTTCTCCGGTTCAATCCTCGGCTGGGGTGCCTTCTGTGCGGAGTCGGCATGTCCTCCCTGTGGTTGTGTGGGTTTCCTCCCACATTCCAAAGACGTGGATTGGACACTCTAAAATTGGCCCTAGGCATGAGTGTGTGCGCCTTCTGTAGAAGGTTGGGTGCCGGGCTGGCAACTCAACACTGTAAAACTCCACTGCCAGTTATGAGCAGACAGGTGATCCACTGTGGCAACCCCTAACCAGGAAAAGCCGGAAGAAGAAGTACCTAATAGAACTGTAAGTGTAAGGAAATACAGAATGAAAAATGTTAACACCATGAAAGGAAAATGCATGGGCCATTAGTATAGAGTGTTGGAAACTATAGAAAAGCTTAAACATTTGCACTCATGAAGAAGAAAGTGCAATAAATAAAGTATATTCCAAATATTAGGTGAAAAAATTCCAGGAACTAAAAAAGCCTATCCCTCATTTTCTATGAATGAAGGTAATATGTACAGGATATGTATCCAGTTAGATAGGATGACCTGTAAGTTCCCAGTAAATATGAAGGAAAATATCAGGATAGCAGCAAACAGCAGTTACTATGTCGCTGTATAATCTGAGTAAAAGGTGGATGAGCTTAAGTATGTGTATAAGGCCTACACCAGCTACATGAGCTACTGGTTAGCCACAGTGAATCAGCTAATACATTAGCTGTAGTATCTCTTCAAATCAGGTATTAGCCAAGAATAACTCCAGGGACTGGAAAAACCTGTCAATCATTTACTCAAGCTCTAAGTTATATGAACAGCACACATATGAAATTGGAGAGGGCGACTCACCTATAGCTTCTAATGAAAATGAAGGAGCAGTAATTATATTCAATTTAAGCTTTTCCTGACTTGGGGGGGGTTTAGACCTTTTCCTTCCAGTGGTAGTCTGGCAAAGCAGAAAAAAAGGCAGCAACTGAAGAAAACACCTCCTTTCTATGCTGTATTTCTTCAGAATCCTGTTGCTGGATAGGATGGATACTGAGAAATATTGCCAATGACACTGGTGTTTGTATCTAAAATCCAACTGCCTGGCATGCCTTTCCAGTAAAGTTTTCATTAGTGGTGTGTAATTTAGTTTCCCCTCATCCAGACAAAGAATGGCTCAAGGAGAGTGTGGCAGAGACCTGCAACTTAGGGTTAGTGACAGCACCTGATGTCACCCTTACTAGGTCTCCATCAAACCCTTCTCTAAAGGGACTGAGTATTGTCAGTCATGGACTGCTGAAATTCCATCAAGGTCCATCTCCAAAAAGAATCAAATAAAAATAAAAACAGAGTCTAGTTTCTGTGTTGGATTGGCACCAGTTCCAGCTCTAACACTGACATGAAATAATCCAAAACGAGGGAACTGCAGGAATAAAAACTTATGCATTCACCATAATGTTCCGTCTGTGTTGTCTATTTTTATCCTTTCTTAATTGATGGGTTTGAATCAAAGACTCGGATACAAATTGGCCGCTCCTACCAGATCATCAGATCTTAAAACTCTTGAGCTCTTACCTTTACCCATAATTGTCCCACCAACATAACATACCTCAGCTCGGGTTTTCTGCCCCTAGATATAGTTTCATAGTTTCATAGTATAGTACTAGGCTATCTGCCCTGGGGCATTTGTAAGCCTAGCCATAGTGATGTGGCTTTTGCCACCCCATGAAATGGTACAAAAATGTACAGAATAAATCTAGAATACTGTGCCTCTGTCTAGTAGTGACACAATGAAGGTCCCCTTATATAATAGAATTAGTTTACTGTGCCCCTGTCTAGCAGTGACACAGATGTGACCCCTGGGGTAAACTTACAATCTCCCATCCACTCATCAAGATTTCTCTTGAAGAGAGTCAGTGAGGGGCTCTGCCTAATACGAACTGGGATCCTGTTCCAAAGCATGGGAAGCCTCTGGGTTATGAATCTATCCCTCCAGCATGTCCTATTCATACTTGTGCCGAGGTTTAAGTCTTTAGCTCTCGTGGTCCTGATGGATTTGGATTTTTTGAGGTGGAGCATGTCCATCAGATCCTGACTGGACATGGCCTTGTACGTCAGGCAGAGATCACCTCTGAGCAGGTGGTATGCTACTGAATAGAGCTGAAGTTTCTTTAGTCTGGCAGAATAAGACATATGTTGGAGACCCTTGATCCTTTTGGTGAGGTACTTTTGTGGTCTCTCCAGCTGTTGCAAATGTCGGGTGAGGTACATACCAAATGGGGCATTGTACTCAGTCATGGGTCTGATGAGGGAGGGATATAGGGGTACAATGACATCCTTGGATCTGGATGTGAATCCCTTCATGATGAGGTGTGCAAGGTAGAATGTTTTTCTAACCACTTTGGCAACGTGGGTGTCAAATGAGAGGTCGCTGTCTACTTGGGTCCCTAGGTCTCTGATTACTTTTTCCGTACTCAGTGGGTTGCTGTCTATGTGATAATTTGTGGGTACTTTGTTTTACCAAAAGGGATGACTATACATTTTTTGGCATTTAGTTTAAGGCCGTGACTACGGCACCAGTTGTCCATTTCAGTGAGGCCTTTTTGTAGGATGTGTGTGTCTGCTGGTGTATCGACTATGGCGCCTAGTTTGCAGTCAACTGCGAACTTTGTCAGCCACAGCCCTCCCATGTTTGCTTTAACATCTGAGAAATAAATGCCGAACAAGAGGGGTCCCAGGACAGATCCCTGTGGGACACCATTTGTGACTGGCTTTAAGTCTGACATTGCTCCAGCGATTTTAACTTTATGGGTTCTGTCCTTTAGCCAGTTTGCAACCCATCTAGTGACATAAGGGTTTACTTTTAAGCTGTTTAGCTTATCTATGATGCCTGAGTGGGGTATTGTGTCGAAGGCCTTAGCCAAGTCCAGGTATGCTGTATGGACTGCTTTGCCCTCATCAATGGCTCTAGTGACTGTTTCGAAAAAGTCAACCAGGTTTAAAAGGCAGGATCTGCCCTTTACAAAGCCGAACTGGGTGGGGTCAAGTGTCTGTAGGTCCCCTATGTCTCTGTTTATGAGTTCCATAATGATTCTTTCCACAGCTTTGCAGACCAGGCTAGTTAAGCTTATGGGGCGGTAGTTTCCAGGGTCTGTAGAGGCACCCCCCCCCTTGTCGAGTGGGACCACTGTTGCTGTACGCCAGTGTTCAGGTACATATCCCGAAGTAAGGCTAAGGTTAAATAGCATTTTTATGTGTGGGTTTAGCTCCTATTGGAGTTCCCGTAACACGCACCCCGGGATAGGGGTACCATGCAATGCCATGCATTTAGATATAAAGGATAACCTATTACAGATAAAAAACAGGTAGAGAAAAAAGGATAAGCTGGAGCTCAAACAAAGAACTGAGGTTCCTGCAAACTCTTAATCTCTCCAGAAGTAAAAAAAGGAGGGAGCAGGTACATGGGGAGGTGAGGGAGAATGCAAATGGAGAACATTTGTTGCAACTGACTGTTATTCCCAGATGAGAACACAACTGGAGCAAGTAGACCCTTGCCTGTAGTAGTCAATGCCTGGTTGGGGCAGTAAGGAGCCAGTCATCCAGATATAGAAACACCCAGAATCCCAGCAGTCTCAAGTGAGCTGCTACAACTGCCATGCATTTAGTAAACACCCTGGGGGCAGTGGTGAAACCAAAGGGCAGTGCTCTGAACTGGTAATGACTGGTTCCCAGACAGAAACACAGGTTATCTCCAGGTGTCCATGTTAATTTTGATGTGATAGTCCACATCTTGAAGATCTATCATGCACATTCATCAATCATCCTTTTGCAGCAGAGACAAAATGGACTGAAAAAATGACCATCTGAAACTTTGTATACAGAACAAACTGATTCAACTTGCTGAGATCCAGAACTGGTCTCAGGTCCCCTGTCTTTTCTGGCACTAAGAAGAATCTTGAGTAAGTTCCAAACCCTCTCTGGTCTGGGGGGGGGGTCTCTTGGATGACTCTTTTTTTTTTCTTTTTTCTAGTAGCTCTTTTATTTCTGGAGATGCTGCTTCCCACTGACTGGGTGGAACATCAAGGATTTTCTTCATAACTGTGAGAGGGGCAAGGGAAAATGGTACAGTTTCATCCCTGAATATAATCCTCTGCACCCACAAATCTTTTGTGATAAATAGCCAGGCTCTCTGGTCTAGGGATTAATGACCCCCGCCTGCTTCCAGAGAGGGACAGTTGGGCCTCCCTTCAGTAGTACTGACAGGGCCTATCAGAGAAAGAATCTCTAGAGCCCCTGTTCTGCAGACCACCTCTGCCATGAAGATAGTATCTTCCATTTGTGTCCCCCCCATCCCGCCCCTGGGAGAACCATCTCTGCATGAATCCTGGAAATGACCTTGGGACTTTTTAAACTACATCTTTCTGCCACCTCACTGGTTTCTAGAGAAGGGCCTTTGAAGCGAAGAAAAATGTACACCCACGGCAGACAGGGTCTTCCCCTCTTGTTCACAGCTGGAGAGTGTGTTCTTAAACTTGAGGCCAAACAGAGAAGATCCATCAAAGACTGAATTGAAGAAGACTAAAAAAAGTTTCATAAAATCACAAAAATGTATCTAAGCATGTCTTCTGATGGATATGCCTGAACCCACCACCCATGAGATACCTTCCACACAGATCAACCTCATGTACACATTTGAGACAGAATGGAGGGTGGCCAGCTGCAAGGAAATTCTGTTTCCATCCTCGAAGGACATGGACCCAGAAAGAGATTTGGCAAGCTCCTTGATCAAATCCCTTTGCAGTCTCATAAAATATGCAAAGTAATTCAGCAAAGTAAAGGCAAAGGTCGCTAAAGCATAAATGCACTTCCCAAATCTGTCTAATGCCCTAGGCTTTCTTTTAGCTTGTAGCTGCAGCAACAACCATGGCATCAACAGAAACTCCTTTGCTCCAGTGTGTATGGTCTTTAGAGGGGGCAAAGATTTTACCACATCTTTTAAGTACTGGCTCAGCAGTATCTGGCTCCTTCCATGCCTGCTGACAAATTAAGTCAATGAGCTCTTCGGCCAAGGGGTCACCGAAGAAGTAGATGGGCCAGATCTGAAAGCCTCCAGGAACACCAATTCCTCCTGGGAAGAGGTATTGGAAGACCAACCACCTTTTTGTTTCAAGAGCTCCAGGATGTCTACAAAGGAGATGTCATCAGGTGGTGGTCTGGGGAATCCCTCCCCTCATCAAAATCAGTGTCCTCTGTGAGAGATTCCTAGGGGGAATCTAAGCACCTCCTTTTGCATGTCCTCTTTTGAGGGACTTTCTCAGTGGGGTGTTCTGAGGAAGTGTCAGAAGAGATAACAATGTCCCAGTGGACTAGCTGGAGGCTCACTCAGGTTGGCTGTCCCAGTGGAAGAGATGGCCAATGCTCAGAACACAGAACAGCATCAGGCAGAGTTTTCTCATTTGATGCAGGCAGGGATGTCTGTTCTCTACTCATACAGAAAACCCTCTCCACAACCTCAAAATCACAACATCTAGGAGAAACAGAAGTTGAACCTCCAAAGCTGGAACCTCTCAGATCATCGGCTTCTGCAACCCCATCAGCACTCCACCCAAGGAGGGAGTCAGACTCCAGCTATCCAGCGTCGAGGCTCCAAGGGGAAGAGATGGTTCTGAAAGCTTTGGAGTCAACTTTAAGACCCCCAGATCTGGCACCAATGTTTTGGCTCTGAAACACTTGGTACAGGCTGGCTCAGATAACTGAGTCAAAGAACACACAGTCTTCAGATCCGAAGTAGACACCCCAGAGATCTCGAATCCAAAAGCTATGAAACAGAAGAATGGATCAGAGAAGGAGATACAAAAAGGGAAGTGGATGCAGGTCTGCTCCTAGGACTGGGAAGGAGTCAGAGCTGAGAGAACCCCATCTGTATTTGTGCTCTGAGGAACTTCTTCATTATCCTGTCCATTTCTGCTGCAGAAAAGATTCTGGAGGATCGAAGAGAGGACATAGGGGAGGGAGGCCTAGAATGCCTTTAAGGTGACTCCTCTGGGAACAGAGACGGAATCCTGGATGAAACTGGATGTGATGGAGACAGTGGGGTACAGATCCAAGGAGACCTTGATTTTTGAATCAATAGATCTGAGACTGAAGGATCCAACTTTTTCTGAATCTTAGCAGGAGGCTCCACTGAAGGAGCCAAAGTCGAGGCTCGAGCTGCAGACCTTTTCCAGGATTCCTTGTCTTTAGATACAGTGTCAGCTTTTGATTTATCTCACTTTTTAGAGTGGATTTGAGCCCCAACCACCATAAAGAAAGATGTTGAGGGCATGCAATCCCATAGAATTAATTTGTTCTTGTAGTCTGTCAAGGCCCTAGAATTAAATATGGAGTAAATGGCACAGATAACATCAAGCTGTGCAGAACCCAAACACACAGATTCCCTGTGGGCATCAGAATTTGTGATCTTATGCCCACAGGAAATACACTTTTTAAATCTAGAGGGGTTGACTGACATCTTAAAACTGCTACCAACAATACACAGCCAAATACAAGAAGTACTAAAAAAAAACAACCCACCTATACATATAGAAAATGAATTATTTTTTGGAAGGTCTGAACAGTACTGATGAAAAGGATAAACTGCTAACACAGGTAGTCAAAATACTAGAAAGAGTGCAGATGGATACTGTGATGGTAACAAGAGAAGTACTGAAACGGTAACTGACAGTAAAAGAAAAGAAGAATTGGCTAATAACACTAAAATACAGGAGAGAGGAAGAAGAAAAGTACTATATTAAAATTAATTAACTAACAAACACAAACAATAAGGAAAAGTCCGAAGATCACTCAAAGAAATGCTCGAGAGCTAGGAATCCAATACCAATGGCAGAAAACAAGATCTGGGGTATGTTAGGTTGGTGCTGCATTATAGTTAAAGGGAGGAGCTCCAGAGTTCTAGAATCCAATGATCTGGTAGAAGCAGCTGAGTTGGATCTTAGTCTTGGATCCAAACCCATCAGCTGAGGAACAAATGAAAATGACAACATCAGATGAAATAATATGGGTATAACAGTTTGGTCTGATGGTAAATCACTCACTTCCAGCATTAGTGTCCACTCAACAGAAGGAACTAAATAAAACTACTTCTGTCCCAAGGTAATCATTTCATTAATTGGCTGTACAGGAAGAGATATATGTTGTCTACCTTATATTCTACAAGATTTGCCTGCGGCATGTCCAAGTCGACCACAGATGTAACATATGCCATTGTATATAATTAGCCAAAGAATTCTGCTGTTTGCTAGGATGGAAAGAGAAAGGGCTATAAACTTGCCCTTGACATAATCTTCATGTTTATGTTACCACTTCTGCTTTGAAGTTGACAATAATGATTATGGCTTAATTTTCCTCCTTTAAACTGCTGCAAGACCTAAAGAAATGTTTTCTCAGCTTTCAGATAGCTTAGCTTAATTGCCCTTTCATCTTTAGCAAGGAAAGAACAAATGTGCACATCTTTATCAGAATAAAAAAATACAGATATGAGAGAATAAACAGCTCAATTCAATTTCTTGCGTATATAAGGTAGAGTTACTTAGAGCCGTGGTGGTGCAGCAGTAGCGTTGTTGCCTCACAGCAAGAGATTCTCCTGTTCGATTCTCACCTGGAGTGCCTTCTGTGTAGTGTCTGCATGTCCCCCCCGCGGTCAAGTGGCATTCGAAAGACATGCATGAATGGGCGTGCCTTCACTGAAGGTTGGGCATCAGGCTGGCAACTCAGCACCATAAAAATCTACTGCCAACCATTAGCGGACCGGAGTTCCGCTGTGGCAACCCCTATCCGGGAAAATCCAAAAAGACAAACAACATTAAAGTAGAGTTACTTAGCAAAATTTCCAAACAGTTTAAGTGGAAATTATCAGAGCAACAGAGCACCATTTTGTACTTGGCTAATGAGCTGTTACATTAATGTAAAAAATTAGTAGACCACACAAACCTAGTTTGATACTGCTTCCTTTACTGTGCCCTGATCAATAGTTGTTCAGACAGCACTGGGGCTTGCAGAATGATTCGAATGGGGAGACACGGGGGGGGGGGGGGGGACAAAAAATGTAAACCTGAGAGAGTGTGCAACAAGAAAAATGTGGAGAAAGGTATATCGGTATCAGGCATTGTAAGACAAACTCCCAGCTATGCAGGGAAGCTAAACCTTAATGGCTAGAGTGTCACCGAACATATATGTACTTAGCAAAATAGCAGGTGGGACTGGGGGAGACACTAATCAAAGTTCTCCTATACACTGTAAGTTTCACTCATTTTCTGTGCTTGGGATGTGCAAGAAGGTGATGGAGGTACCTGTAAAGAGGAAAAGAGAGCAGTGGCCAAGCAAAAGAAAGTTAAAACTGTGGTGTACACAAAGGAGAAAATAATTAAAAACAAGGCTGTAAATAAAAAAGTAAAACAGTACTTTCTTCTGCCTTTCAGGGCTGAACACAATCATTATTAAGAAGTATGTACAATTGTGTAAGTAAATTTACCATAACAAAAAGACGTTTAAACAGATGACTGCTGCAGCAGCCTAAGTTATATGGGACATCTTGATAAGGATCAGACCAGACGTCCAGCTTCCAAAGCTTTGGGGCACATTCCTTGGACCCTTGCCACTGCCCTGCACAAGGGAAGCGGAATAAAATCAGTGACTAAGGTGCCAAAACATCAGAGATTTCTTGCTTCAGAAGAAGGTGGTTACAGCCCTAGGAAACAAGAACCATACTAATAAAAATCCTGCACCCCAACCTAAATAGAGCAAAAAATGGGGACAGGACAGAGATAAGGAGATGTTACTGCAGCAGTGATCTACTCAAACATCTAATGTTATGGTAAGTGTACTTATACATCTGCATTATGTTCATTATTAGATCACTGCAAAAGTAGTCTAAGCTACATATGACGAATACTAGAGCACAGAAAGCAAAAGAAGAGGAAGAAAGATCGATCAAACTCCAGAAGCCCCTGTAGACCACTCGAAAACAAACACCACTCTAGACCTTGGGAAAGAATCTAATTTGTAGTTCTTGGTAAAGGTATGCATAGGTGACCAAGTTGCAAAGTCCAGTACACTTCTACAGTACACTCCTTTCCAAAAAGCCATAGAAGTAGCCAAAGCCCTGGTAAAATGGGCTCTAACCTTGTCTAGAAGTGACTTGTTAAGGTGAGCATAGCAAAACCTATGGGACAACCATTTGAAAACTGCTGGTTTGGACACTGCTTGTCCATTCTTTTTCTTACCTTCTGTGACAATGTGAGCTATTGTGAGCTATGCCAGGAGAAGTACAGCAGTGGATGTGCAACATATGCCAGCACAGCTAGCTGGGATTTTGTAAAGAAATACATGTCACTTGCATATAAAACTGATTTGTATAGATGTCTGTGCTGAAAATATAAATATATTTGTAAAGCTGCTCGTGTTAAAAATGTACCAAAAGTGTGCCCAGCTGGACAGAAAAAGAAAAATGCATGCATTATTATAACTGTCTAAATGTATATGTTTTAACAGAGTATACTGGAAGAGAAGAGGTTAATCACAATCCACCTAACTTTGAAAATAGTTTAAAATTAAATTACCTGGCTTAGGCCATAAAGCTTGTATCATAAAGTTCTCAATGCAGCCAGAGATAAAAAGTCTGTATTAGGAAGCTTTTTGCATTGTCCTTGGGGTGAACTAATTGCTACTCTGGAAGGGTGGAGGTTTGAAATTGTTTTACAGCTTCCGTAAGCTACAACAGATCTGAGCAAACTCTATGTGTGTGTGTACTATTAACACTTATGTACTAAATACTGGCAGTTTCTAGAAATGGGGGTAGCACGGGAACCAGAAGTCAGATGACCAGATGTATGTGATGTCATTCTGTAAGCTACAACAAAAATGTTGTTTAATACTAGATGAGACTGAAGTCTCATTGCAGTCTTTTTGGAACCTGACAAAGAAGGACCTTTCACCTTATTCATCTTGCCTTGCTCTAGTAAGTGAACTGGGGAATAGTAATTCTCTAGACCACTCAGGAAAATATAGTGAGATTAGTTAAGTATTTCTTTTCTGTATCTCTGTGAATCTATTTATCTGTGTTATTTTAATATTTCCTGTGACTGAAATTCTGGTGTTTACTGTAAATAGATATTCCGTATTTTCATGTTCTTCTATTATTTATTAGTAAATATATTTAAACTTTTGATTGTGGCTGGTTCTTTAAAGAATACTTTAACATTTGAGAGTACTCACCTCCATTTGGTGACCTCTATTTGTGACCACTCCTGAAAGCCTTACTGCATCTTTTAACACACTACTATTTGTAATAATATTAATTTCACTGAGTATAATTGGGTACCCTTGTAACAGCCTTAGAGTAGCTGGCTTGGGAGTATCTGATGAGAGTAGATACCTTATAATCTGGGCAGAAGGGGCATAGCTAGTAAATTTGTGCCAGCCTTTTCCGTGTGTGTGTGTGTGTGTGTGTGTGTGTGTGTGTGTGTGTGTGTGTGTGTGTGAGAGCTGCTTGAAGCAGGGACACGAAGCACTTGTTTCACAGAGAGAGTGCTGGAGGACTTGGCCTGGACACTCGGCTAAGGACTCAGCTCTATAGCTGTGCCAGTAGGGTCTATATTGCATGCTCGAACTTTCAAAACTTCAAGTGTCATATGGTCAACACCATATGATCGAACTTTTGAAAGTTAGAATGTTTTAACGGAGATCTCTGTACAGCACTGTATGGGAAGATTTCCCTTTTCTGCACTGTAGTGCAATCTTGGAGTTGGTATATTTGGGGGGTGCAGTGGGGCTTGCCTCCCTCTTAAAACATTCAGATAGGTTATTTGTGTTGTTTATTTTTTTTTGGATGTTTGAACTTTTAAAAGTTCGATCATGTGGTGTCGACCATATGACACTCAAACGTTTGAGCATCCAATATAGACCCTGCCAGTAGGGAGTCTTACTGGGGAGCTGGAGGGAGACAGAGAGACAAATCCAGACCCCAGACTGAGTGTGTCCCTGTGTGCTCTTAAGGGAAATTGTGTTTGATGCAGAGAGCTGCATCTGGAAATACTGTCTGTATCTATTTTTGTTCCAAGTGAACGTCCCTCTCCAGTGTCAGTGGTGAGGATTCAGGCTCCTTGATTACTGGCTCAGAGAAAAACATCACACCTTTACAGGACATAAACACCTGGTCAGCAATCCTGTCAGTATTGCATCTGAGTTGGCTGAGAACATCCAGAGTATGTAAAATTCCTTCTCCCTTATTTTGTGGCTCTAGCAAGAAAAGAGGAAGATGAATACCTTGGCTTGGAGTAAGCTCTGAAATGACGTTGGGTATAAAGGAAGAATTTGCTCTCAATGTAATCCTAACATTTTTTTTTTGGTCCAGTCAGACCTTATGGTACTGGCCTGGCCACCTATGCCCCACGTCCACAGTGGGTCTACCAGCCATCCTGTTACCCCCCTGACTATTCCAGTAGTTACTGGGGCTGGTCATGGAACCTAAAGGCATCCTGTGAGCTCATCCATCTGTGCTTCCATTGGGAGGATTCTTTTTTTTTTTTTTTTTAATATGCCCTACCCACTTTCCTTTTCCTCACCACCCCACACTCGTTGACTATGTCTGAGGGCAACTCCCCCCTATGGACCATGCCTCTCCTTTGGAAGCATAATCGATGTGTGCCCACAAATCCCTCCTTGTCACTCTATCACTTGCCCAAGCTGTTAACTGAACCTGGGTCAGCTGGGCTATAGTTAAGGCTTTATCCCTATAGGCTACCAGAGTGGCTCAAAGTAACCATATTATTGTGAAAAATGAAAAAAGGATGACCTACCACAAGAGATTGCAATGCAGATATTCTTGCAGTCATAGCAGTAAGCAAAACTACCAGTCTCGTGAGCTGGTTCAAAAGGCAACAGTGCAAGTTTTAATATCCAAAGTAGGAAATACTGGCCTTCTAGGTGGTTGAATATGTAACACCCCCTTCAAAAATTGCTCGACTAAAAGGTGGAGAGAAAGGGGAGATTTAAGGGTAGACAAGCAAGTATGGCCAAGAGGTGAACTTCTACAGAAGAGCAAGAAAGGCCAAAAGATAATAACTTACACAAAAACTGTAAAACCTGAAGCATCTGTGCCTAAAAAGGTTCTTACTTTGAAACCAACTAAAACATCTTTTCCATTTGTGCATTTCTGAATTTCTAGACACATATTTTTGCCTCCTTTATTACCTGCTACATGTCCTTAGAAAAAGATGCCTAGAAGGTATTAAAATTATATCATCGAGGCAGTGAAATAAAGAAGTTGAAAGTTGAGGTGTACCAAACAACTTCTGTCCTGTAAGCCCATTTTGAGAGGAAGCTTGTGGTAATTGCCTTTGGTCGTTTTCAAAAGAAGTGAGAACCACTGTTGCCTGGGCGAAAAAGGGAACCATCATCATTATCTTTGCGGAGTGCTTCTGTATCTCTAGAACTCTTGATTATCAGAGGAAAGGGTGAAAAAGTATACAGAAACATTCCATCCATGGGAATAAAAAAGTCAGTCTTTGAAGCCTGCCTGTAGGGAGTCATGAAGCAAAATTTCTTTAAATGTCTTTTGTACATGGACGTAAAACAGATCTTGAAGAGTTCCCCACAGATGGATCAATTCCTGGAAGACCCCTGAGATCACCTTACATTCATGAAGGGCCACCCTGTAGTCCTCCTCAGCTTGTCTGCAGCAGTGATTTGCTCTGATGGAAAGTAGGTAGCCTGAAGGAATATACTGAACTTAGCCACTAAATCTCAGGCTACCACAGCTAGTCTGCAAACAGGACAGGAACTGGTTCCCCTCTGTTTATGTACTACATCACTGTGGTGTTGTCTGCGAATACCAGCAGAGGTCCGGGAGTCCAAAGATGGTTCAGAGATGTGACAGCATTTATTAGATCCATTATTTCTTTGTTGTGTATGTGTTTTGTCACTTGGTCCACAGACCCTGTACTTTTACTCCCATTGACGCAGCTCCCCAAGCAAAAGGCTGATGTATCTGGGATTACAGAATAGGGCTGGAAGGGAGAAAGGAAGACTTGAACTGAGATACAACTGATTTGACCACCAGAGCAACTCTCTTTTCACAAATCCCAGCACTTGAATCGGAAATGAGAAAGGGTGCTGGTGTTGCATCCAAAGTGATTTAAGATACCACTGAATCTTCCTAATGGGAAAACTGACCAAAGGAATCATGAAAAATAGTGGAGGCCATGAAACCTAGAATTATGTCTTGCTGGAAAACATCAGAAATTCCTTGTAATATTACACTTTGTCTTGAGAAAGAAAACCCATCATGATTGTTGTATCCAGAAGACATCTCAGAAACTCTATCCTGTGGGAAGGAATCAGAGATTTATTTTTGTTCGCTTGAAATTCCAGGCTGAGAAAAAGGTTTATTACTCAAACTGAATATTCTTGACAGCATGTGATGGAATCTGCAAAAATCCAGGCACTCATCTAAATATGAGAAATCTGAACTTCCTGCAACCAGCAATGGGCTGCTACATGGGCCAGTCACTTTGTAAACCCTCTCAGAGCTGTAGATAAACCAAATGGCAATGCAGAAAACTGAAAATGTGAACCAAATACAAAAAAAACATAAAAGCGTCTGAAATCCTTGAGGATTGAAATGTGATGATAAACATCTTTTCAATCCACAATTAATAGTAGTTTAAGAAAAGAAAAGTGTAAGACAGGTCTCCAAATTCTTAGGTCTGGGGTAACGAGCTCTATAACCCCCCTGAGACAGCATCTGATTTAATATAGAATGAGATAGAGAGGTCAAACTGGTTGATGTGGAGGAATCCCTTGAAAAGGAGGAAAGGAATCACACTGTCATTCGCAACCTTCTTTGAATGATTCTTTGAACCCAAGAATCTGAGATTCTATAATGCCAAAGAGAAAAGTGAAGGCCTTGACAATGGAAAAGCTTTACAGGATTACAAGGATAGGGTGGGTGAAACATTTGAGGGGGGGATGGGAATCAGTATCTGTAAGAGAGGAAAATATTCTCCTTTTAAAGGAAGGATAGGACTCAGCATTAAAACAATGAAGGTTTCTAAATAATCCCTTAGCAAAGCCTAGTCAATTTTCTCAATGCGTCTCCGAAGGAGAAAAATGCCTAGATTTCTATTTCCTTTTTCTGGAAGACCTCCCAGAAAAACACCATCTCAAAGGATGGCCCCTTCCCCAGCAATAAAGCTCCTTAGAGTGACTTAGTTATGGACCATCCCTTGTTCCCTTCCTTGATGATGAAAGGATGCTTTTCCCTTACCCAGCAACTGTAGCTGAACAGCCACAGAGTTTGAGCCTGCCTCCTGGTCCTTAGTGGCTTCCTGAGGAGCAATACTAAAGTGAATAAGAGAAAATGATGAGTGGTCCAAAGAACAACTCAAACCAGAATGAATGTTGAAGCCTTCTGGATAAAGTACAGTTTTGTACACTTACCATAAATGCGGTAGCGTTGTCGCCTCACAGTAAGACGCTGTCCGGTTCGATTCTCAGCTAGAGCGTCTTCTGTGTGGAGACATGCGTGAATGGGCGTACCTTCATTGAAGGTTGTGCGTCAGGGCTGGTAACTCAGCAAGTAAAAATCAACTACCAATCATTAGCGGACTGGAGTTCCGCTGTGGCAACCCCTAACCGGGAAAAGCCGAAAGATACAACAACAACAACCATAAATGTAGATGTTCGAGTGTATTCACTGTTGCAGTCATTACATTTGGGTAATCTGCTGGCAGGTTGCCCTCAGTCGGCCTGAATAACAAAGTCTTGGGTCCTGCGTGGGTTGCTGCCTCCTCTTCCATGACATCAGGTCGGCAGAGGTATAAAACATGCAGCCGACGCCATTTTATTCAGCTTTTCTTGACCCAGATGTCAGGTGCCCCCAAATGGGGAGCAAATATATATATATATATATATATATATATATATATATATATATATATATAAATATATACATATATATATATATATATATATATATATAAATATATACATATATATATATATATATATATATATATATATATATATATATATATATATAAACAGGAAAAATATGTAAATGCACTTTTAGCAACATAAACTTTACCTTCATCTAACACCACAAAGGCATTAGTATATAGTGAAGGAAAGAAAAAGGTATAGAAAAGGGGGATGGCGGGTGGGTAGCCCGGACTGCAACAGTGAATACACTCGAACATCTACATTTATGGTAAGTGTATACAACTGTACTATGTTCTTCCTGTTTCACTGTTACAGTCATTACATTTGGGTAGAATCTCAAAGCTATGTATGGGAGGATGGAGCTAAACAGCATTAGGAGCAGCTATAAGGCCCTGCAGACCTGCAGTGGCAAAGCCTGCCCTGGATTTGGAGAAGAGAGGCAAATGATAATGCTTTGTGAAGGTATGAACAAAGCTCCAAGTAGCAGCCTCTAGAATGTCTTTGGTTTGAACCCCTCTGAGAAAAGCTGCTGAGGTAGAGGCAGCCCTGGTGGAATGAGATCTGATCCCCTTGGGCACAGGTTTACCATGGTGCAGGTAGCAGAAACGAATGCAGTGGCTTATCCACTTAGAAATGGTCTGCTTTGATATAGCCTTCCCCTCTGACCCTGCAGCAAATGCTACCAGTAGTTGCTCAGATTTTCTGAGAGAAATGGTCCTGTTCAAGTAGAATCTTAGTTGTCTGTGTACGTCCAATGAATGCAGAATCCACTCTCCCTTGTTCTGCGGATTTGGGTAAAAAGTTGGCAGGTGAATTGTCTGGTTAAGAGCCACATTGGATACCACCTTAGGCATAAAAGAAGGACTGGTCCTGAGGTACACCCTGTCCGGGTAAAATGTAATAAAAGGCTCCACAGCCATGAGAGCCTGTAGTTCTGAAACCCTTCTTGCTGAATTGACTGCCAAGAGAAAAGTTGTTTTCCAAGACAGAAATTTTATATCCACAGTAGCTGCTGGTTCAAAAGGAGTCAGGGTGAGTTTTTCCAGAACAAAATTGAGGTCCCATGCAAGAGTTGATGCTTTTCTGGGAGGCCTTAAATTTTTGGCCCCTCTAAGATAGTGTTTAAGCAGAGGATGAGAAAAGAGGGGAGGCTCTGTGTCGTAATGAGCTGAGATGGCAGAGGCATGGATTTTTACTGAAGAAAAAGATAGGCCCTTGTCAAGCATCTCAGTCAAATATTGTAAAATCTGAGGAATATTGGACTTTGCTGTGTCTGTTCCTTGTGCTTGGTTCCAAGCACAGAATCTCTTCCATTTATCAGCATAAGATTTTCTAGTACTAGACCTTCTGGCTTCCAAAATGACATCCATCACAGATTTACTGAGAGGTGTTGTTTGAATAATTAAATGATCAGCCATGCTGCAAGGTTCAGAGTTTGAAGCTGAGTGTGCAGAACTTGATTGTTCTGCTGAGATGGTCGATGAGGTATTTGAGGCAAGTACCAAGGGGGAAGTCGAGACATATTCCTAAGAAATGGGTACCAGTGTTGTCAAGGCTAGTCTGGAGAAACTAGGATCATTTTTGTTTTTCTTGTCTGACTTTTAGTAAGACCTTGGAGAGAAGAGGCAGAGGGGGAAAGGCATAGACTGATAGGTATTTCCAACTGAAGGATAGGGCATCCACTTTCTATGCTTTTTGTGATGAATTCTTGTGCAGAATTTGTCCAGCTGATAGTTTTGGGGAGAGTCAAATAGATCTTTGTCTGGGCTCCCCCATTTTCGTGTTAACATGCTGAAGATTTGTGGATCCAGTTTCCATTCGTGTGGGTCCATAATATTTCTGCTTAGGTCTTCTGCCAGAGTATTCTGTTTTCCTGGCAGGAATTGAGCTTGAAGATGTATTTGGTAAGTCAAAGCTGTGTTCCACAATGCCATGGCTAGTCCGCAAAGGGGGTAAGAATGTGTACCTCCCTGCTTGTTTACGTACCACATAACCGTGGTGTTGTCCGTCTTTATCAGTAGTTGTCCTGGATGAAGTAAGTCCTTGAAGGCTGTCAGAGCATTCTGAACAGCTAGCATCTCTTTCTGGTTGATATGCAGATGCATTTGTTTTGGGCTCCATTTGCCCTGAATGCATCTCCCCGCCAGGTGGGCCCCCCCCCCAAGCATAGTCTGATGCGAAGATTTCAGGAGTTGGCTGACCGGCACTTGCGAACTGCTTCTGCTTCGGGCACTGCGCGGCAGGAAAGACTGAATAAAATGGCGTCGGGTGCATGTTTTATACCTCTGACGACCTGACGTCATGGAAGAGGAGACAGCAACCGACGCAGGACCCAAGACTTTGTTAGTCAGGTCGACTGAGGGCAACCTGCCAGCAGATTACCCAAATGTAATGACTGCAACAGTGAAACATGAAGAACATCTTTTTTCTTCTAGTGACTTGGAGAGGGATTGACAGAGTTAGCGGGACCCAGGTCCACTTCCTAGCCAGAATAAAAATAGAGAGAGAGAGACAGACTCAGAGGCAGATAGTAAAATCATTATTGTAGGGTAAAATTTTTTAGTGACAAACACCAAATATTCGAACCACAGCCCCTCAAAACATTGTTATGCAAAAACAGTACATTTTTGCTCACAAAAAAAATTAAAATAAATAAGAGAATTTCTATAAGGATCCAGGAGAGACGTCAGATGAGATATGTGTCTGATAAGTGCTTAACAGAGTTGGTACAATATACTAATGAGAATTTAAGGTTTTGTGGTAAGTTTTCTTAATGATGACTCTCAAAACCAAACATCCAAGCCCCTAACTGTAACATTTGAGGTAAAAGTTAAATATTTAATTTTTGTAAAGAAATGTTATCAGGGATTCTCCTCAGGTAATTAAAAGTCAAAATATAAGCTTCTAATATAACATGTTTAGTGACAACCACTAAGAAGCCCAAATATTTCTTCAAACATGATATTATGACCGACAATAAACAATTCTCTTTAAAAATATTAATAATGTGGAAGGCAATCATCAAGAGAGAACTTTTCTTCCCAGCCGTGATAACGTGCTTGCAGATGGTTGATCACACAAACCTCACAGAGGAGCTCACTCTTTGGCAGTAAGAAAGTTATGAAGTTTAGGTACCCTAGCCACCAGTTTTATTCTGCTTCCCTCATGCAGGGCCACGGCAAAGCACATGGAAAGTGCATTAAAGCTTTGGAAACTGGATGGATTTTCCAATCCTTGTTTGGATGTCTCATGCAGCTTAGGCTAAGGCAGCAGTGATCTAATAGTACAAATTCCCAATGAAGATACATTTACCAAATGTATGAATTTCCTGTAGCAAATCTAGCTGGCATTACCACTGACAAATTAACATATGTATTACCACGAACAAATTAAAATATGCATATAATTCGTATATAAATACATGTCTATCATAACTGCAATGCACTAAGTCAGCCAGCTAGCAGGGTGCAAGTAACCCAGCTGATAGAGTAGTGACCTGTATCATTTGCCAGTGGTACAATATGAATTCTTTAAACCCAATTAGCATGAATTATGCAATTCTCCCAAGACACAAACTTTGGAATACCTTATTATAAATAGATTTAGAGATTCCTTACATGACAGATTGCTTGATGTCTTTTGCTATTATATTGAAGAGTACAAAGAAGGATCATGGAGACTGGCATGAATAAAACAATAGCCATTACCTGCAACTGACACCCAGTGCGGGGTTGTCCTAGCCAATCAGCCAGCACATCTTCAGACTTTTAAGTCTCACATCAAAAAAACAATACTGAGATCAGTGAGTAAACAGCTCGATTAAACATTCTGCGTGCATTAATAAAGACATTCTAGTGGCAAAATTACCAACCAATTCAAAGAATAATCATTAGAGCAACAGGGCATATAACTGCAATTGGCTACTGTGCTACTATCTTGAAGTGAAAAAATGAGTAATACTACAAACACACGCACCAGATCTGACACTGCTTCCCTTACATGCTTCAATCAATGATTGACTGGATGGTAATAGGGGCTATAAAATGTTCAACCTTGAGCAAAATCTCTGGTAGTATGAAGAGGAATTTAAAGTAATACAAAAAGCAGATAAGTATTTATACAAAAAATGGTTAAAGTGACACTTGGGTGTGTAACACATTATATATACCTTAGAAATTTACAAAGTAATCACACATAATGCATATTTTAGCAACGTTCATCAAGGGATTCACCACAATACAGTTTTCAAGACAGGCCCTGGACTACCTACAGTCCAACAGTAAAGAGTGCCTGAGATTTTGTTAAAACATTTGCACCTTAGTTTTGAAAATGGATAATGTTGTCTGCAAGCAGATGTTTTAGATATGTGATTGATGCTGACAATTTTTGAAAAAGACTTTTCATTTATAGCTAGACCATACAGATGTCATTTTAGTAGCGAGTTGTCTGTTATTACTGACGCAGTAAGGTGTAATCCTGACCAATTTACTATCATCACTAGTTATAACCCAAATCAGACAGCTGCTACATCTACCAACCTTTCAGAGAACTGCATACCCTATATCACAAATGTATTACAATTTTAATATACTGTACAGTGGAGTAGCAAACAAAATGGTGGTGCTTCTACTTAATGGCAACCAAAGGAACTTGTTCAGGAGCTTGCAGTGGATTAGATGGTAAGCAAACCAACATATTTTGTCTTCAGTTGTTTTTGTAGTAAGTGGTTTGTAGTAAGAGTGTGTTGTTTAAATTAATAGGAAACCCACAGTCCAATTTGTGTATGAACACATTCCTTGCAAAGGCTAGGTATGTTTCCTGTAAAAGATGATTCCTGATGTTAAACAGAGATTAAAACATAGGGTAGTGGTCTGACAATTTATTTTGATGCCATCCTGAGAAAGGCCAGATGATGTTTGCTAAGTCATGCTTCTGATTTTTCTGTCCATTTTAAGAGATTCTGGACCTCTTTTGGTTCAGTTATTTTGAAGTAGAACAGGTTTCTGATAGTGGGTATTTTTGTGGTATAGGACAGGCAATACTCTGAAAGGGTGGAAGATCCAGCAGCTGTCTGATTTGGGTTATAACTAGTGATGACGGTAAATAAAGTCTGAATTAATTTGGATTGCACTGTTGTCCACTGAGACTATTTTAACAAAAAACAATATCTGATGTGGTCAGTTAGGTGTCTAATGGTTCTCCATTACATTTTTGGGTGAAATGGTGAGGGCTAATTGTCTATACCACAGAAATGTTGTCTGAATTGAACTGGTTGCTCTTCTTCAACTCCTTTTTAGTATTAGGCTAGAACAGGCAACTTTTGTGAGATATGTTCCAAAAATCATGAGTTGTACTCTTACGCCATGCAGACAAACCACGGAGAAAATGTATGGGACACTTGAACATGAGAATATATTTTAAATAAACTAATGAAATTTTTTCTTTAGGCTTGCAATCAAATATGCTGAACTCTGCATGCAATTTTATTGGAAAAGTAAAAATAAAACTGATCAGGTTAGCCCCTAAGTGGAGTACCGAAAAAATGTGTTTGACTGCTACTGTTAAGCAGTACTGCAGGGGACTCCTTGTTCTACATATCTGAGGTAAATGTTACTGTTGGCTGAGTTAGTTATCCAAGTTTTCTACACTAGGTCTCTTTGTCTTATTAGGATTTGACACTGATGGTTAGCCAAGGACAGATTTGTCCCATGATCTGCCTGTGTTGTACGGAGGAAAGTTTATCCTGTATTAATCATAACTGGATACGTAAGCAGTGAAATACATTGTAAAGAGTTATCTTGATAGACATGCGAGATGAGTCAATGGTTTGCAACATAATGTGCGGATTTACGCCTTGGGTTAAGACATTGGTCATTCTGTGCTAGCTAAGGGGGGTTTCTGGCTGCTTTGAAGTGCCATCCTGTTACTACTGGTTAGGGATCACTTAAGATAGCATCCTATAAAGAAAACAAAAGCTCAAATGCCATCAGAACCCTTCTGCCAAGACAGAGAGTAAATCTGTATTCTGCCAGCAGAAATCACCGTCTTAGATTCTTAAATTTCAAAAGTATACATCATTTCTAGAACAAGGGAAAAACAGAAAATATCTATGTATGAAAGAAAGAAAAAAGTGAGAAAAGATGGGTAAAAGAAATGCAAAACCGGGGTTTAGTTTGCACAACTGATAATTCATTCAGAATTCAATCTGAAGATATATATATATATATATATATATATATATATATATATATATATATATATATATATATATATAAATATACACACACACACACACACACATATATATATATATATATATATATATATATATATATATACACACACACATATATATATATATATATATATATATATACACACACACACACACACACACACACACATATATATGTGTGTGTGTGTATATATATATATATATATATATATATATATATATACACACACATATATATATATATATATATATATATATATATATATATATATATATATATACACACACACACACACACATATATAGATATATATATATATATATATATGTGTGTGTGTGTGTGTGTGTGTGTGCCAAAAGAATAGGATGTTGCTTCTTCCCCAGTCCTGTGTTTCAGTATCTCAACATAAGACCACACTATGTTGAAACTTACTGGTAAAACACTGAAATGTCTTTTGACAGTTTATCGATTACAGTGCAAATTCTGAGCTATAATAGTACAAATTCTGTGCTCAGCTCAGTTCTGAAATTGTATTTATTCAGCTTTCATTATCAGAACATCTTTCAGTACAAATGTTGATTTGCTGCTTTTAAGCAGTTTCATAACCTTGGTATTCATATTGTTTCAGTGAAAAGCAGGAAGAGCACTGATTGAAAGTATTTCCAAAACTTTATAATCTGCTTTAAATGGGTTATTTTGTCATACATAAGTGTGTATGTGTGTGTGTGTGTTCTCAGAACAAATTAATGCAAAAAGTGACATGGGAGAAAGCAATTAATTATCCACAGTAGCCAAGAAGAAAGCTTGAATATATAAGTTAATACTTTTCTGGATCGTTAGATCAGAAACCAAGATCTTTGGTTAGCCAAGTTTGCAGATGATTTTAAATTAACAGATCCCCCTCTGACACTCAAGCCCTCCTCTACAAACTTACATACGTTAACAGTCAAAAAGTGCATTACTGTCGCATCTGATAGGCAACCCCTTCCTCCAACCTACAACACTGATGACAACTCACTTCAAAAAGAGAATATTGTTAAAGACCCTGGAACTTACGCTGATAATGGCATCTCCTTTCCTCACCATGTAACAACAGTAGCCATTAAGTCTTTCTGTTTAGCATGACTGACAGCAGAAGGAACATAAATCCAGATCTAAAGAATTCACTCTCCCCTTATATTTTGCACTGGTTAGGCCAATCAATGAATACAATGCCCCTTTTCTGATGTACCTCACTGGACATATCAAACAATTAGAAAGACATGAGAGTTTATTAACCAAGATCATTAACTTAAAAACTCTAAGCTACCAGAAAAGACTGGAAGCACTGCTCCTTTACTCAGTGTCATACAGACTCCTAAGGCATGATTTATGCCTTGCCTTCTGTGCCACTGGGGACATTGTCATCATAGATCTCTTTCATCTCCAAAAGTCAAACAGTGCCACTAATACCAGGATCAGGGGTCTAATTCTGCACCAGCAAATAAACACACCAAACACAGTGCAGAAAGAGATAGAGTCATTATGTCATTATGCAAAGCCTTTCCCACCTCTGAAATAAATTTCCACTGCAAATTTAGCAGTGTGATATCCTCCTACAAACAAGAACTAGATGATTGAATGGGCATTCACAAATTCACCCCTGGGTTGACTGGGATAGCACTCCTTGAAAAAAGAGGTACAGAATATGGGGTCTATATTATAAGAACAAAGTTTTACAACTTCAAACACCATATGGGCAACACCATATGAGTGAAGTTATAAAACATAGAAACCAAAATAAAAAATGTAAAAAATAAAAGAAAAAACTACCTGATCGCTCTGAGCAGGGGGGGGGGCAAGCCCCCCTGCACCCCCACACCCCCCGCTACTTAAATATACCAACTCCGAGATTGCACTACGCTGAAGTAAAGGGAAGAATTCCCTACAGCGATCTCTGTTCACACTTGCAAGGTTTTAAATATTCGACCATTTGTTGTCGCCCATATGGCGTTCGAATATTTAAAACTTCGTTCTTATACTATAGACCCCAGAATATGTGTGGGTATTAACAAGGAGCAAATGGCCAACAGTCTCAGTTGCCTCGTATTCTTTTGATCCAATGACTATCACAACTGAAACAACAACTTATTTCAAAGAGCACAGGTATTTACAGATAAGGCATTCTGACGGTTTCCCCACAAGGTGATAAATAGAAATAAATATAAGAATAAAACACTAGTTACACCCCTTTAATTTCGTAATGTTATTGCTGGTGTCTGTGAAATGCAGAAGGAAAAAAAAAAGAGAAACAGTGGAAATATTCCTGCACTACTTCAGCCAGGAGCAGCTTAGAAATTTAAATGTTCATATTAAATTACTCTCAGCTGCAGAAATATGTTAAAATACTTCCAGCAGCAGTTACTCACATGCTTATTTTAGAAACTGTCAGAATATACAAAATAGTACATACAATGCAGATTAAAGAAAAGTAACTACTTACTCATGCCTTTCTGTGAAGATAGCATCTATGCTTTGGTATTCACGATCATTTTGTGCTTTAAGCTTCAACATAAAAATCAAACAGAACATGCAAGATGAAATAGCAAATGAAGTAACGTATTCAGAGTGAGGAAAAAGAGAACAAGAAAGGTCCAAATATGAGTCTAGGTGCTATCATGCAGCTCTATACACCTTGAAATGCAACATCAATGCCAGTTATGCCTTAAAAAGTAATGCTTTATATTAATTTTATTTTATTTTCCATAAAGCAAAATTATTAAATTTACTGCACACTGCCACAACTGGTTCAAGTGTTACAAAATACAAACAAATGCCTCCCCCAACACACACGCACATATGCACGATCACTCTTCTGATGTTAATGTTGCAAGACTTGAGTGTCAAAAAGAAATCTGCAACATCCTATACTCAAAGAATTTTTATATTAACAGTTTAAAAGGTAAGGGTTTTTAAACATTTTCTTAGTAGACTTGTTAAGAACAGCAAAGGAAATGTAACCCAAAAACTGTTAACAGTCAAATATTTCATTAGTGAAAGCACACACTGGAATAAACAACCACAGTTAAAGAATACACAAGTCATGATAAGCAAGTTCATATTGACTTATCTTGAACACAGCTGATCAGGACTCCTTTTGGAGAGTGGGTAGTAGATTGTAGTGTGATGATTTAACAGACTCCTAACTCAACAAAAAAAATGAAAACAAATACAAAAATAATGTTTTTGCACTATTCTGTAATCATGCAGCTTAATAATACAGCTTACCTAACACTTCTGCATCCCTAAATATACTAGCCTCAACATTGCACAATAGTACAAAAAATGAATTTTGCCTTACCCATCTGTTCTGTGATCTCACTGTATGATCTACACTTGTTTCAAATAGAAGCGATTAGATAAAAATGGAAACTTTTGTTTGTTCTGTTTTCTGTTTTAGATTCCCTTCTTGCTGAGAGCACAACCTCTACCCATCCATCAATTTAAAACCTCTTAATCACATGATCAATTTCATTGAACAAATCATTAAATTAATTTAAAATATTTCCTTTAGATGAATAAATTACAATTGGATGTATCTGAAAAAAACGAAAATATTTCTTACAATGTAAAATACATTAAATACAATACCTCTTGTATTTAATCCTGTGCATCTCTATGAGAAACAAACTATTTTTTGCTAGCATTATATAAATGACTTCTGGGTCAGCCTAAAGTCATAAAGGCACTGTTCAAAATGAGACCTCATTCAGACCAGAAGCCTTAGAAGCATGAAGTCTAAGTTGCCATATGGTCTTCCTCTATTCCAAACTGATTTTCCAGTCTCCCTCCTCAAGTTAACTTCTTATTTTTTGTGCTACTTTTCTAAATGAACATTCATGTCTTCCTTTGTTTTCCTCTATCTTAATTTACCTAGGGTTATATATGGGTGTACCTCAGAAGACTGAAAAATCAAAAGCCTGAATGAATCCCAAAAGACTGGAAATTCACAATAATGTATGATGGCATTTGCCCCTTCTCCACTGCTGTGCGATCTTGGAGTTGGTATATATAGTTAGCAGGGGTTGTGGGGGGCATAGCCCCCCCCCCACATGAGGGGTGCAGGGGGTCTTGCCTTCTGCATTAAAAATGTGTTCAGTATTTTGAATTTTCAGTCTTTTGGTTTCTCTGTCTTCTGAAGTAGGCCCATACACACTCACACACAAGTGTGTGTGTGTGTGTGTGTGTGTGTGTGTGTGTGTGTGTGTGTGTGTGTGTGTGTGTGTGTGTATAAATCATACCTGCTGCTCCAACAAACTCATGCATCCATTCACACAGAAACAAGGCAATTATTTAACTCATAAGCACCCATAGTGTTTTTTGTTGCACATTTATTTGATTGTATGAGGTCCTTATGGCATCATGCCACTTTTTACATGTGGCTCCCTTAACTGAATGAATTGACAAGTATAAGCAACACTAGAGACAGCAAGGTGTTAGAAACAGTCTCTGCCTTCAAAATGTAGAGGAATGGAGCTCTGACGTTACCCAGTTGTCCGCAGTTTGAGCAACATCTTCGGCATCTGAGAAGCTGGGGAGGGGCTAAGAATGAGAAACTTTAATCAGCTCACCCATCCTGGGGGCATATACCAGGATTTCTGCTGGTAGCTAGGACACACCCCAGTGGAGAACATGGAGTGTTTCCTAGGGGTCTTTTGTTAATCATTGAATAAAACATTTTTTGAATATCTTTTAATCGAATGCTGTCAAAACTGCTTTTTGTTGTATAGGCACATAATCGTAAATGTATTCATTGAACAGTCATAGTTGGCCAACATCGCAAGTGTCAGTTGATGCTGGCAAAAAAAAAAAATAAACAAAAATAATGTTCTGAAAAGGACATTATAAAGTGCACACTGTATAAAAAATATAAGTAAACATGGCCTTTCCCCACTATAGTGCGACCTCGAAGTTGGTATATATAATAAGTGGAGGGTAGGGGGGCACAGCACCCACAAGAGGAACATTACTTCAACACCCCTGCTAATTATATACACCAACTCCGAGGTCACACTAAAGTGGAGAAAAGGCAGGTTTTCTTATAGATATCTTACCATGGTAATGCTTCCTTTCTGTTGGCCAACTATAACTATGAGAAAATTTAATTTACAATGGAATGCCTATGTGTTGAAAAGGGGTTTTGATGGTAAGCATTTGATGAAAAGCCGTTCAAAGAATTTTTTCTTTGACAATTAACCATAGACCCATTTCCTAGTCCTGGCAGGCTGTCTCTGCAATAGTTGTGTGGGGTGACAAGACTAAACTGGCATCAGAGGGTCATGCCTGTAACTTCATTCTTGATCCACCCATCCGCAACATCTCAAAAACCCTGGCCCTGCCATGTATTTGATGCCCATCTCATGATCTTTAAATTTGATTAGCTTATACTTTTATCTTGATGCCTTACATGAAGTAGAAAGTACAGTTTTGTACCTACCATAAATGTAGATGTCCGATAGATATGCAACTGCAGTCATAACATATGGGTTGTCCTGCCTCAGGCAGCCCTTGGTCGGCCAGATTCCAAAGTCTGGGTCCGACGTCGGCTGATGTCGCATTTCTCTCCGACGTCAGAGCGGCAGGAGTACATAAGCATCAGCCGACGCCATCTTCTTCAGTCTTTCTTGCCCCAGATGCCAGGTGCCCTCCAAGGAAGGCTGTAATCAATTTGGAAGACAAAAACAGGTTTCCAGACAAATAAATAAGTAATAAACAGATACACCATAACAGATATCCCCAGCTAGGATAACAGGGAGAGGAGTGGACCCAAGGCATAGAGGGGAAGGAGGGAGGGAAAACCCGACTGCAGTTGCATATCTATCGGACATCTACATTTATGGTAAGTACAAAACTGTACTATGTCCTTCAAGAATGCAACTGCAGTCATAATATATGGGTTGAATACCATAGCTTAGCTGGGGGAGGTGGAATGCTCTAAGAAAAGGATGGTGTAGCTATCAATCCCTGCAGGACTGCTGAAGCAAAGCCTGCTCTGGATCTGGAATATAAAGGGAGGTCGTAGTGTTTGGAGAATGTATGCATGGAGCTCCATGTAGCAGCTTCTAGAATGTCTTTTGTAGGCACCCCTCTTAAGAATGCTGTAGAGGTGGCTGTAGCTCTGGTAGAGTGTGGTCTGACATTGGCTGGTACACTCTTTCCATGGAAGGAATAACAAAATCTGATGCAATGTCCAATCCATTTTGAAATAGTCTGTTTGGAAATTGCTTTTCCTTGTACTCCAGGGGCATAAGCTACAAAAAGCTGATCAGACTTCCTATTGGCCTTGGTTCTGTCCAGGTAGTAGCGAAGTTGTCTGTGAATATCCAAGGTATGCAACAGTCTTTCCCCTTTGTTCTCAGGATTGGGAAAGAAAGTAGGCAGGTGAATTGCTTGATTTAAAGAAACCCTAGATACCACTTTTGGCAGAAAGCTAGGGTTGGTTCGTAAGGAGACCCTGTCTCTATGAAAGGTTATGAACGGTGGTATTGCCATTAGGGCCTGTAAATCCGAAACCCTTCTTGCTGAGGTAATTGCCAACAGGAAAGCTGTCTTCCATGAGAGAAATTGTAAGTCCACAGAAGCTGCTGGCTCAAAGGGGGGTAGAGTCAGTTTTCTAGGACATAGTTGAGGTCCCAAGCTGGTACTGGGGCCTTTCTTGGTGGCTTTATATTCTTGATTCCCCTAAGGAATTGCCTTAACAAAGGATGTGAAAACACCGGTGGATCAGTGTTGTATCTAGCTGAAATAGCTGAAGCATGTATTTTTATAGAAGAATATGAGAGTCCATTCTGTAGCATATCTGCCAAATATTCCAGGATGAGTGGGATGTTCAATAATGATGCATCATGACCCTTGCTGGTATTCCAAATGCTGAATCTCTTCCATTTTGCTGAATAAACCTTTCTGGTGGATGGTCTGCGGGCTTCTGTTAGTATCCGCTGAACTTCCTTGGAAAGAGATAGATTGAGGTTATTCATAGAATCTCCCAAGCTGTTAGCTGGAGCGTCTGAATGTTGGGATGTACTGTCTTGAAGTTGTTTTGAGTCAAAAGATGGGGCCATTGGGGAAGGGCCCATTTTTTTGTTGTGACATATGCTCCGTAGTAGTGGGTACCAGTGTTGTCTTGGCCAGTCTGGAGCTATTAGGATCCCCTTTGGCTTCTCTGCTTTGATCTTTAGTAGTACTGTGGTCATCAGTGGCAGAGGTGGGAATGCGTAGATTTTTAGGAAGTTCCAGTTGAATGAGAGACCATCTGTTTTCCATGCTTGTGGATGATATGTCCTTGAACAGAACTTTTGTAGATGATGATTGAGGTGGGAGGCAAATAGGTCTACTTCTGGCCTGCCTCATGTCGAGGTGAGTCGTATGAAGATTTCTGGATGTAACCTCCACTCGTGGGGGTCTAGGAAATTCCTGCTTAGGCTGTCCGCCAGCACATTGTCTTTGCCTAAAACAAACTGGGATTGCAACTGTATGTTTAAGCTCAGTGATTTTTCCCAAAGATTCATTGTCAGTCTGCAAAGGGGGTAAGAATGGGTGCCCCCCTGCTTGTTTATGTACCACATGACAGTGGTGTTGTCTGTCCGTATTAGCAGGTGGCCTTGCTGAAGTTGTCAAAAGGCCTCGATGGCATGCATTACTGCCAGCATTTCTTTTTGGTTGATATGCAGATGTGTTTCCTTTGGAGACCATTGTCCTTGAATACATCTGCCCTCCATGTGCGCCCCCATCCAAGGTCTGAGGCGTCTGTGGTCATTGTTTGTGTTATTTGAGGTTTTTTGAATGACATACCTGTGTTTGCCTGACTTACCGAGGCCCACCATAGAAATTCCTTTTGTAGGCATGGAATGAGCTGTATGGTTGTCTCTAGGTTGTTGCTGTGTTGAGACCATAAACTCTTTAGGTACCACTGAAGCTTTCTCATGTGTAGTCTTGCTAATGGAACCAGGAGAATGCAGGATGCCATGTAACCCAGGGCCTGTAGGAATCTCCTTGCAGTCATCTGGGTGAGCTTTGCCAAACCTTTGAAATAATGAGTTAACTTCTTTTGCTTGTCTTCTGTCAGGTAAGCCATTTGAGAGGCTGTGTCTAGATTGGCTCCTAAGAAGGTTATTTGCTGGGATGGCTGAAGTCTTGACTTTTGGAAGTTGACTGTGTATCCCAGAGCTTGTAGCAATTGTATGACATAATACAAGTTTTTTGTCAAAATCAGTTTGTCGTCCGCTTGTATGAGGCAGTCGTCCAGGTATGGGTAAATTTGGATCCCCTGGAGCCTGCAATGAGCAATTACTGAAGCCAGGCATTTCGTGAATACTCTGGGCGCAGTAGATAAGCCAAATGGCAATGCTGAGAATTGATAATGCTCTGGCCCTGCAAGAAATCTGAGGTATCTTCTGCAGCTGTGTCTGATATGGACATGCAGGTATGCCTCCTTGAGGTCCAGAGTAATCAGCCAAGACCCCTTGCCCAGCATGGGAAGGAGTTGCTGTAAGGTCAGCATTTTGAACTTTGGTACTATGAGAAAGGTGTTTAATGCGGACAAATCCAGTATTGGTCTCCATTGAGTTTCTTTTCTTGGAACAAGGAACAGTCTTGAGTAAAACCCCTGGCCTTGTTCTTGTTGTGGAACTTTTTCTATTGCATTGATCTGAGCAAGCAGAGAAATTTGCTTGATAGCCTCTGCCCTCTGGTTTTGTGGTAGGTTTGGCATGCCTTGTTTCCTTGGTAAGGCATGAAAGTGGAACCTGTAGCCTTGGTCTATAATGTCCAAAATCCATTTGTCCTTTGTCAATCTGTGCCAATTTTCTGAAAACAGAGATAATTTTCCGCCCAAGGGAGCTTCTGTTTGCTCCTTGGTCAGCGGAAGTAGAGGAAAGTCATTGGGATTGTCCCTGTGGGGCAGGAGGAGCTCCTGTGTCACTTCTTTGGTTTGCTGGTTGCCATTGTCGTCCCCTGTAGGAACCTCTGTATTGTCCTCTTCCTCGGCCACGCCTGCTTTTGCCCCTTTGAAATCTTTCAGGATTAGGAAAGGACCAGTTTTTTGAAGGCCAATTCCTGCTGAATCTGGGTGGCTGAACCTGGAGGAAATCTTTGACTGTCTGAACTGACTTGGCTTTTTCCTCAATGGTCTTTAATACATCTTTAGCATTAGCACCAAAAAGCTTGTTCTTTTCCAAGGGTGCATCAAGAAGTTTTGCCTTAACATGATCTGGTAGAGGTTGTTCTTTTAACCATGCATGTCTACGAATGACCGCCCCTGTCATAGCTGCCCTACATGAAGCTTCCAATGCATCATATCCACACTGAAGAAAGTGACTGCTAACTTGCTGAGAGTTATGTACAGCCTCCTGCAAAACTTCCTATCTAAAGGTTCAGGAGAGGCCAAAGTTTTCTGTAAATCATCTAACAGGTAATCCTGATATTGAAACATATGAAAGAGACAATTGAGAGCTCTCATAGATAAAGTAGTGGAGGTGTAAACCTTCTTCCCCCATCTCTCTAATGACCTAGCTTCCCTGTTGGAAGGCAAAGGATTTTTTGAGGTGGTAGCTGAAACCCCTTTCGGCCCCTGTGAAATAGTTTCTAAATCAACAGCATGGGCCCTAAAGAAATGAGAATGTGTTTCTGGGACTCTATAGTATCTGTCCGGCTTGGCAGGAGCAGGAGGAAGAGTATCAGGGGTAACACTGGAGTCAGAGTATAGATCATCCAAAACATCAAGCACAGGAGGTATAGCTAAGGGCCTGTGTTGGGGCTTTTAAGGAAGGTTCGAAGGCGCTTTCTGGAATCAGAATATTCCTGGCCTTGCCACTTAAATGTTCCCTCATGGAATGCAGAACTTCCCCAAAAGAAATATCCTCAGGAGGGGAGGCCGAGGGGATGGAGTCCTCTGCATCTGAGTCCTCATAGGTCTGGAAAAGCTCTTCCTGGCTATCGGAGTGAACAGAGTCCTCAGAATCTTCATCTGAAGGGAGAGGGTCAGTGGGCTCAACCCTGGGCCTCTTATCAGGAGGAGGCTGGGATCCTCTCTCAGGATGGGCCTGGGAACCTCTGATCATGGAGATTAAGTCTGCTGCCATAGTCATGATTTGTGTTTCAGGAGTAGGCTGAGGTAAGGCTTTAGCAGTAAGGTGTTTGGTCTTGCTGGCTGCCTTAGCACGTGTGTAGGCCTTGATAGACATGGACATGGGAGGCCTAGCAGCTCCACATGCTGGAGTAACCTTATCCACAGCAATGGTCTCGGGCATTTCCTCGGTTTCAGTATCCGGAGGAAAATCAATAACTGGCGTCGGTGTGGTCTCCGGTATCGGAGGTATCGGTAATGAGGTGTCTTCGGTTTGGAGCAGTGAAATAACCGCCTCAGAGGGAACCGGGTACTCGCGGTAGGTTTTGGCGTGGTGTCGGTGGAAGACGCGGGCCAAGGATGTCGGTCCCTGTCTTTCCGGTTTTTAGGAGTCTGCGATGTCGGTAATTCCGACGGCATAGTATAATCGAATTTTCGCGAAAAAGTCTTCTGTGAACTCCGCCCGGCCTGAGAGTGCGCTTATTGGAGCGTGCACAGGCGGCACGGGCCGAGACGGCGTGGTCTGGGCCAAGGCAAGGAAGGCAGTAAGAATGGAAATCCTTATGAGGTATTTGTTTACCACAAGACAAACAATTATTTACTTTTTCAGTAATTTCTGACATCGGCTGAGGCAAGAAAAGGTCCCCAACGGGGTACTTAGCTTTTTTGATGACTTCGGATCGAAGAATACAGGAGCTGACCGACCGGCACTTGCGAACTGCTTCTGCTTCGGGCACCGCGCGGCAAGAAAGACTGAAGAAGATGGCGTTGGCTGATGCTTATGTACTCCTGCCGCTCTGACGTCGGAGAGAAATGCGACATCAGCCGACGTCGGACCCAGACTTTGGAATCCGGCCGACCGAGGGCTGCCTGAGGCAGGACAACCCATATGTTATGACTGCAGTTGCATTCTTGAAGGACATCACACAGTCATTCTCTCCCAGGAGACAGACATGCCCATGTGAAAGGTCAAAGCAAGATTCCCCTAGAGACCTGCTCAGGTGGGGGGGGGGTCAGCCAGTCTTAGCAGTAGTAGGCTGCAAGGTTCTGTCTTTACAGAGACAGCGTTGACATGCAGGGGTCATAACATGATTCAGACAGACCGCTCTTCAATAATATGGGTGCAGAGTCAAAGCAGGATTCAACTAGGACACCCCCCCCCCCACTCATCATAATAGTAGTGAGAGAAGTGAAAGTGCTAACTGGGGCTTATGGGCAGATAATCTGTGACAAGTGACAAGGGAGCCAAAAAAAAAAAAAAAAAGAAACAGATCATTAGTGATGCACAGTAGCTCAGATATTAATCATGGTGAGATACTGAGAGAATTGAACATCTATACCATACTGGAGAATGAAAGTTCTCCAGCAGGGTATTAATGTACAGGTACCACCTCTGAAAAACAAGTTCACATCTTCATAACAGTCTAAGAAGCAAAAATTAAAAAAAATGTCCAACATTTTTTACACTTGCTAAAGGCAGCTTTGCTGTTTAGTGAGTGTAAAATAGAAAAAAGGTAATTGAAATAAAAAAATAATGTATGTGTTTGTCAGAGAGAGACAGGGAGAAAACAGAGTAAAACATTAGAGAATTGAGGCATATCTCTCAACTTCTTTGACCAAGCTTTCTCTATAAGTCTAAGCACAGTATAAAAAAAAATAAACTTGGGAACAAATTTTAACGGTAACCCTAATCTTCCAGCAGCATGCATTTCCTGCACAATAACAAGTATGAAACTATCGTCTGGCTTCACTGACTTAGTATAATCCCAAAAATCAGAACAGAGCAAAACAGACAGTTGAGAGGTATGGGGAGGTTCACGTCTTGTACTATATGTTTTTTTTCCCTTCATTTGAATACAATGAGACATCTTTAAAGTAAATAGTCAAGAGAGGAGCTGTAATTGCTGTGTGTGTGTGTGTGTGTGTGTGTGTGTGTGTGTGTGTGTGTGTGTGTGTGTGTGTGTGTGTGTGTGTGTGTGTCCGTCCGTTTGTCTGTGCCTATGCATGTGTGTGTGTGTGTGTGTGTGTGTGTATATATATATATATATATATATATATATATATATATATATATATATATATATATATATATATATATATATATATATATATATATACGCATTAAGTACTTACATAACTTTATCTATCTAATCTGTCTGTCTATCTGTCTATCTATCTAATTTATCTATCCTTTGTTGAACAGTTTAGTCTCACTAGGCTTGTGGCCTTTTTTCAGGAGAGACCCAAGGTGGTATTTATTTTAAATGTCAAATACTTCTTCCAACAACTACATATGCTACAGCAAGTTTGAAGTACTAGGTGGAGGAATACATTTATGTCAAAAATATGAAAAAAGATTTGTATACAAATAAAAAAAATACAAAACAATTTAAAAGATAGCACATTATCTAAATACAACAATGCCCTCTAGGTTGGGTGGGTGTTATCAGAAATTATACAATGACTACTTATTAATACTAAAAAAAAAAAAAAAACAAGCATGCTAGTTGGGCAGCCCAATGCGGGATTGAAAATCAAGCATATGCCAACAGAAAAAAGTCCGGTCACTGAAGTATCACTGAGCTAAATTGACTTTCCATTGTTACATGCTGAAGGATTGAGCAAAATATGAAAAAAAATCAGGTGTGTTCTAGAAAACTAAAGAATCAAAAACATACCTGATTTTCCTTGCATTCCTGCACTGTCCCTCACAAAATCTTGGCAGTAAAAAAAGGAAAAAAATAGAAAAGAACGGCAATGCAGAGTGTCTCTTCTCTGTCGCAGTGCCTGCACTGTACTGATATACTGTGCAAACATGGAAATGCAAGCCCCATATGCATGCACACATCAGTAAACAAGGAAGAACACAGAAAACTACAGCACCGTTACATAAAAACATCATTTAAAAGGTACGCAATTTCTTTCTTAAATAATGTCATTGAACAGCAGCAATAATACACTCCTGTGAGTGGTTATACAGTGATTTACCCACACACAGTTGTGGAATATTGCTTAATTAATGGACCTTCCATGGGTGGTTAAGCCCCTGCCTGTGGCTTCAGGCTTCACAGGCCTCAGAACACCTCTGGGCGGGGTCTTTATTTCCCTGATAACACCCACCGTCTAGCAATATTCCTTGCTTGTTTGTTAAGCAAGGTTTCATATTTTCAAAATTGAAAGTCATGCATTATTTAAGGGCATTATGTGAAATGTCATGGTAGCACAAACCAAATACATTTTACTATCACGTAGAATGCATCCCACTAGAAATGTGGCTAACTGTTTATTAGATATTACAGAGATTTTTGCAATATTTCCACATATTAATAGTGCCAAAATCAAAAGGGATTTACAGACTATTACACAATATCCATACATTCCTTAGGTGATGATGAAAAAAATCACCACTGATACTTGCATTTCAACTAGTACAACTTGACCGATACTCAAGAGCTTATACCAGTTATGAAAACTTTCAAACTTTCCATATTTCTGTAAAAATCTCAGAAAACATATTCCCAAAAAGGAAATGTGCGCAGTCATATCAGTACTCAAGTTTAGCTGAACAAAAACACTGCTAATTCTGAGCATCTGCCTTGTATGGCATAAGGTTTGTATGATATGCGAATATTTACTGAAAATGTTTTTAAGTTCAGTTTTTTTTTTCAGTACAATACATATGTAGAGACTTTGAATGTACTGATGGCTAACACTGTCAGAAAAATGAGTGTTTATGCTATCAAAACACTGCTGTTTATGTTTTTTTAACAGTACTGACTGTTCACAATATACTTTTATTTGATTCGCTTGTATTTTTAGCTTGATTTTTCAGAAAAAGGATTAGGATTCTAAAACGCGAGCAGGCTGTTGCATGTGTGGTGTCCTTTCACAACAGCTTTGAATATAATATCCACAAAAGTTATACATCAATAAATGATTTCCCAAGATATATAAGCAAATTGCAAGAAGCCCTTGAAAGTTTTTTAGTCAATTAAATTTTTATTATCCAGCAAAAATAACCAATGTAGTAATTCAATAAACAAAAACATGATCCTATAGAAAAGAATGCTTATAAAAGAACTTGCCATACCAGCTGATTTTCAGAAACTCCACTTCAGTTAATATATATTCTTGACTCTGCATCTATATCAGCTCCAAATCCATAAAAAAATGTTCTAGTTGGAGACCAGCTATATGAGATAACTGCAGTTATTCTGAGATACCCAGGAAAGACTAGGTTGAAACAATTTACGTTTGTTTTTTAGTGTTCTTTTGGAGAGTTAAAAGAAGGTCAACAGTCACTAGAAAGACAGATGAAAAAAGATACTAGATGCATGACACATAAAACTTATAAGGTATTTATCTAATGTTGCCATGCAGATTAAAAGGAAGAATCAGAATTAGATGATGCAGCTTTGTAATTTTCTTGTCAGCAGCACAGACATTCTCTCTGTGACCGACTCTTACAAAATATATAATACCTATGTCAATAAGGGTAGTTTCAAGTGGTAGCTGCCCATTTGTTTGCCTTCACTGAAACTGCAATCGATGACTTGACAGAAACCGACCAAACTTAAGTAGCCTATGAGAAGATAAATAACTACAGACCCTACAAAAGTATTAAGAGATACTTTGGAAATTCTATGAAAATCAGTAGAAAGCAAAGGAATGAGAAACTAAGAAAAGGCACAAACGGAAATCTTTATGTAAGTCTTAACCATCCCTAGTTTAGAGGAAGATGAGGCTCATGAATTATTAGCTAACTTTAGATACTAGTAGAGACTGAGAAAAATTAACAGATACAATATCTTGCAGAATTTCAGAAATGCTGCTAAATTTTTATCCCTCCTTTCCAAAGTAATTTGATTAAATGACTCACAGTGTATGTCAGAATTAGAATTGTGCTCTCCAGGCAGATAAACAGACAATGAAGAAAATGAACTTCCTTAGGATGGATTTGGTGGTGATGACCAAAAGATTACTATCCCAAGCTTCCATTTCCACAATATGGAACGCTACTTCTCATAAAGTATAACAAACTGGCAAAATGTGGAACACTTATTAACAGTTTACTAATAACTATAACTAGAAAGCTCACAGAGTGGTTAACGTATGTTAATGTATACTTATAAAAAGTTATTTTGTGAATTTATTTGATTAAGTATTATTTACCACGGATATCAACTAAACAAAAAAAAATCTGTAATACTGCATATGTGACAGACACTTTCAGTGAAGAACACATTCTTTTTAAGCCTCAAAATGGGAATGTTCCTCACATGAGGTGTACTTGAATGATATGTACAAAGGTGTACCGTAGTGGGGATGTTTTGTTTTTCTTTCGGCTTTTAGGGTTAGGGGTCGCCACAGCGGAACTCCGGTCCGCAAATTATTGGCAGTAGATTTTTATGGTGCCGAGGTGCCAGCTCAACACCCAACCTTCAATGAAGGCACGCTCATTCACGCATGTCTTTCGAACGCTACTTGACCGTGGGGAGGACATGCAGATGTAATATTAATTCAGGGCCCTTTCTTCATTTCCTGTATTTCAACAAAATTGCAATTTAAAAGACTGACCACTAGATGGCAGCATTCACTCATGCAGTAGGTTCAGAGTACTATCACATAGTCTGCAAGGACTTTTATTTGGTATATTAGAACATGACCCAGGCTACAGCCAGGATATCTAAAGCTGTGGACAAACTTCTAGACCACTGCTGTTCTTCCACCAAGACTCAAAAACTTCCACAAACACCTGGGCTGCTACTTTCTTTTATAAAAAGCACAGTGGTGCAGCGGTTACCATTGTCACCTCACAGCAAGAGGTTCTCTGGTTCCATTTTCTGTTGGGGTGCCTTTTGTGTGTAGCCTACATGTCCTCCCTGCATTCGCATGACTTTCCTCAGGGTGATCTGGTTTCCTCCCATACTCCAAAGACATGCATCTGGAGCGTTTCATTCCGAGCCTCCATTGAAAATGGGCTCTATCCCAGTAAACAAATATTGCATAAAAATTAAATTTAAAAAAAAAACTAAACTGTTTCTATGTTGTATACCTCAAACACTGATATAAAACACTATAGTGTAAATACTAAAGTTATTTACTTAGTAGCTTTCAGCAGAGCAGCTAAAGCCTAGTAATACAAGAAGCATACATCACTGGGACACAGCAATTTTGTTAGTGAGGCCATTTATAACTTATTAATTTATGTTATTTACTTAAAATGGGAAAAATGTGAGTGTGCGTGCGAATTTGTAGTATGAAAAAGATAGCTCAGTAGGGCTAGCCACCCTGTGGTGTAAACTTTGGCTCTAGATGACTGTCACTGTTGGAAGTGACATCCTGACTCCAGGTGAAAAAAAATGGGAAAAGGGGTTGTGGATGGATGGATGGAAGATGAGAAAAAAAATATATAATCAAGCAACATGGATGTCTACAGAAATAAATGGTATTCCTTTGGAAGCTTGGAAGTTAGGAGGGAAGACTGTGATAAATATCTGGAAGATTTTAACAATATTTTAAAAGGAGGGGCAGTACCAGCATCTTGGAAGAAAGCTGCTGTGGATGTACTACCTAAAGAGGGTAAAGACCCTTCAGATCCAGCTTTATATTGACCAGTTTCAATTCTGAACGATGAATATAAAGCATTTACGTCTATACCAGCTAAGAGAATGGCTAAGGTATTGGCAGAACTGCTAAATATGCATCAACATAGTTTTGTGTAGGGAAGATAAGCATTTGGCAACGTTACTAGAACAATGATAATCCAAAGGGAAGCATAATGTAAGAAGATGCTACTATTGTTGGTAGGTCTTGATGCAAAGAAGGCATTCTATACTGTCAGCTGGGACTTTATGAGCAAGTCCATGGTAGCTTTTGCATTTCCTGATGGATTAATAGGGTTAATTGGGAAGATATTTATGGGACACAGGCAAGAATTAAGGTGGGAGGGTTCCTTTCTGACAGGCTGTTAGGACATCCCTACCTAGTTTCACTGTTCAGTTTCCCCTTTGTTACTTGTTTTACATTTAGAGCCCATGGAAAAGGAAATAAGGAACTTACAAATTCAAGTCTGTAACTTGTTTGGTAAGCAAGAAATGTCATCTTTATTTGTAGATGATATTGTTTTTTACTTGATAAACCCAGAAAATGATATTTCAAAGTTGTGGAACAATTTAAGACAGTTTCACATTTTTTTCAAGATATAAAATAAATGAAGATAAAACCATGGCTGTGGTGGTAAACTGTGTTCACATGCATGAACTGGTTCAGCAATACCAGTATTTAGAAGGACACAATATGATGAAACATTTAGGTATATGGATTAAAATGATTGTATTGTGGCAGCTAAGGAGATGTGGAAAGAAAGTAAAAATAAGATAATACAAAAACAGAGAAACTGGAAGCTCTTGTTTATGGATATGGATAGTAAGATACAAGCAGTGAAAATGTTTGTATTCCCTTTAGTTTTATATTGAGGTCAGGCATATTCTTATCAAACAAAGGCAAAGCTGTTGGTCATAATTAATAAAAAGATGAAGGAATATTTTTGGGGGGTGGGAGAGGACAAGAGTTAAGAGGAATAAATTGTTTCTCCCCATAAAACAAGGTGGTTTAAGATTACCAGATTTGAAGGGAAACCTAGTGCTACATAGTTAAGGCTATTATACATGACATAAGTAGAGGATGACAACTCATTGTGGAAAGAAATGAAAAGGGGTGTTCATGAAATAAGGAGAGTGTTGGAATTTGAATGCAGGATCCTTAAGAAGAAGAAGTATACAGAATATTATATTTATAAAGCAGCAGAAAGTATTTTAAGAAGAAAGTCAACAAAGGCACGGAGTAAGTAGGTTTTACCAATAAGGATGACTACAAGTAAGAGCAAAGAGAATAGGCAAGAGAGGTACTGGGAGTAGATAACTAGAAAGAAAAAAGTCATACAGTTGATTAAGGCTAAACAATTGAGAGCTCTCATAGATAAAGTAGTGGAGGTGTAAACCTTCTTCCCCCATCTCTCTAATGACCTAGCTTCCCTGTTGGAAGGCAAAGGATTTTTGGAGGTGGTAGCTGAAACCCCTTTCGGCCCCTGTGAAATAGTTTCTAAATCAACAGCATGGGCCCTAAAGAAATGAGAATGTGTTTCTGGGACTCTATAGTATCTGTCCGGCTTGGCAGGAGCAGGAGGAAGAGTATCAGGGGTAACACTGGAGTCAGAGTATAGATCATCCAAAACATCAAGCACAGGAGGTATAGCTAAGGGCCTGTGTTGGGGCTTTTTAAGGAAGGTTCGAAGGCGCTTTCTGGAATCAGAATATTCCTGGCCTTGCCACTTAAAAAGTTCCCTCATGGAATGCAGAACTTCCCCAAAAGAAATATCCTCAGGAGGGGAGGCCGAGGGGATGGAGTCCTCTGCATCTGAGTCCTCATAGGTCTGGAAAAGCTCTTCCTGGCTATCGGAGTGAACAGAGTCCTCAGAATCTTCATCTGAAGGGAGAGGGTCAGTGGGCTCAACCCTGGGCCTCTTATCAGGAGGAGGCTGGGATCCTCTCTCAGGATGGGCCTGGGAACCTCTGATCATGGAGATTAAGTCTGCTGCCATAGTCATGATTTGTGTTTCAGGAGTAGGCTGAGGTAAGGCTTTAGCAGTAAGGTGTTTGGTCTTGCTGGCTGCCTTAGCACGTGTGTAGGCCTTGATAGACATGGACATGGGAGGCCTAGCAGCTCCACGTGCTGGAGTAACCTTATCCACAGCAATGGTCTCGGGCATTTCCTCTGTTTCAGTATCCGGAGGAAAATCAATAACTGGCGTCGGTGTGGTCTCCGGTATCGGAGGTATCGGTAATGAGGTGTCTTCGGTTTGGAGCGGTGAAATAACCGCCTCAGAGGGAACCGGGTACTCGCGGTAGGTTTTGGCGTGGTGTCGGTGGAAGACGCGGGCCAAGGATGTCGGTCCCGGTCTTTCCGGTTTTTAGGAGTCTGCGATGTCGGTAATTCCGACGGCATAGTATAATCGAATTTTTCGCCGAAAAAGTCTTCTGTGAACTCCGCCCGGCGCCTGAGAGTGCGCTTATTGAAGCGAGCACAGGCGGCACAGGCCGAGACGTCGTGGTCTGGGCCAAGGCAAGGAAGGCAGTAAGAATGGAAATCCTTATGAGGTATTTGTTTACCACAAGACAAACAATTATTTACTTTTTCAGTAATTTCTGACATCGGCTGAGGCAAGAAAAGGTCCCCAACGGGGTACTTAGCTTTTTTGATGACTTCGGATCGAAGAATACAGGAGCTGACCGACCGGCACTTGCGAACTGCTTCTGCTTCGGGCACCGCGGCAAGAAAGACTGAAGAAGATGGCGTCGGCTGATGCTTATGTACTCCTGCCGCTCTGACGTCGGAGAGAAATGCGACATCAGCCGACGTCGGACCCAGACTTTGGAATCCGGCCGACCGAGGGCTGCCTGAGGCAGGACAACCCATATGTTATGACTGCAGT
Organism: Protopterus annectens; assembly: GCF_019279795.1. NCBI lineage: Eukaryota > Metazoa > Chordata > Ceratodontiformes > Protopteridae > Protopterus > Protopterus annectens. Next base: position 1,269,980,732 of record NC_056728.1, read on the forward strand.
TGCATTCTTGAAGGACATCACACAGTCATTCTCTCCCAGGAGACAGACATGCCCATGTGAAAGGTCAAAGCAAGATTCCCCTAGAGACCTGCTCAGGTGGGGGGGGGGTCAGCCAGTCTTAGCAGTAGTAGGCTGCAAGGTTCTGTCTTTACAGAGACAGCGTTGACATGCAGGGGTCATAACATGATTCAGACAGACCGCTCTTCAATAATATGGGTGCAGAGTCAAAGCAGGATTCAACTAGGACACCCCCCCCCCCACTCATCATAATAGTAGTGAGAGAAGTGAAAGTGCTAACTGGGGCTTATGGGCAGATAATCTGTGATAAGTGACAAGGGAGCCAAAAAAAAAAAAAAAAAAAGAAACAGATCATTAGTGATGCACAGTAGCTCAGATATTAATCATGGTGAGATACTGAGAGAATTGAACATCTATACCATACTGGAGAATGAAAGTTCTCCAGCAGGGTATTAATGTACAGGTACCACCTCTGAAAAACAAGTTCACATCTTCATAACAGTCTAAGAAGCAAAAATTAAAAAAAATGTCCAACATTTTTTACACTTGCTAAAGGCAGCTTTGCTGTTTAGTGAGTGTAAAATAGAAAAAAGGTAATTGAAATAAAAAAATAATGTATGTGTTTGTCAGAGAGAGACAGGGAGAAAACAGAGTAAAACATTAGAGAATTGAGGCATACCTCTCAACTTCTTTGACCAAGCTTTCTCTATAAGTCTAAGCACAGTATAAAAAAAAATAAACTTGGGAACAAATTTTAACGGTAACCCTAATCTTCCAGCAGCATGCATTTCCTGCACAATAACAAGTATGAAACTATCGTCTGGCTTTACTGACTTAGTATAATCCCAAAAATCAGGACAGAGCAAAACAGACAGTTGAGAGGTATGGGGAGATTCACGTCTTGTACTATATGTTTTTTTTCCCTTCATTTGAATACAATGAGACATCTTTAAAGTAAATAGTCAAGAGAGGAGCTGTAATTGCTGTGTGTGTGTGTGTGTGTGTGTGTGTGTGTGTGTGTGTGTGTGTGTGTGTGTGTGTCCGTCCGTTTGTCTGTGCCTATGCATGTGTGTGTGTGTGTGTGTGTGTGTGTGTGTGTGTGTGTGTGTGTATATATATATATATATATATATATATATATATATAGATATATAGATATATATAGATATATATATATACGCATTAAGTACTTACATAACTTTATCTATCTAATCTGTCTGTCTATCTGTCTATCTATCTAATTTATCTATCCTTTGTTGAACAGTTTAGTCTCACTAGGCTTGTGGCCTTTTTTCAGGAGAGACCCAAGGTGGTATTTATTTTAAATGTCAAATACTTCTTGCAACAACTACATATGCTACAGCAACTTTGAAGTACTAGGTCGAGGAATACATTTATGTCAAAAATATGAAAAAAGATTTGTATACAAATAAAAAAAATACAAAACAATTTAAAAGATAGCACATTATCTAAATACAACAATGCCCTCTAGGTTGGGTGGGTGTTATCAGAAATTATACAATGACTACTTATTAATACTAAAAAAAAAAAAAAAAAAAAAAAAAAAAAACAAGCATGCTAGTTGGGCAGCCCAATGCGGGATTGAAAATCAAGCATATGCCAACAGAAAAAAGTCCGGTCACTGAAGTATCACTGAGCTAAATTGACTTTCCATTGTTACATGCTGAAGGATTGAGCAAAATATGAAAAAAAATCAGGTGTGTTCTAGAAAACTAAAGAATCAAAAACATACCTGATTTTCCTTGCATTCCTGCACTGTCCCTCACAAAATCTTGGCAGTAAAAAAAGGAAAAAAATAGAAAAGAACGGCAATGCAGAGTGTCTCTTCTCTGTCGCAGTGCCTGCACTGTACTGATATACTGTGCAAACATGGAAATGCAAGCCCCATATGCATGCACACATCAGTAAACAAGGAAGAACACAGAAAACTACAGCACCGTTACATAAAAACATCATTTAAAAAGGTACGCAATTTCTTTCTTAAATAATGTCATTGAACAGCAGCAATAATACACTCCTGTGAGTGGTTATACAGTGATTTACCCACACACAGTTGTGGAATATTGCTTAATTAATGGACCTTCCATGGGTGGTTAAGCCCCCTGCCTGTGGCTTCAGGCTTCACAGGCCTCAGAACACCTCTGGGCGGGGTCTTTATTTCCCTGATAACACCCACCGTCTAGCAATATTCCTTGCTTGTTTGTTAAGCAAGGTTTCATATTTTCAAAACTGAAAGTCATGCATTATTTAAGGGCATTATGTGAAATGTCATGGTAGCACAAACCAAATACATTTTACTATCACGTAGAATGCATCCCACTAGAAATGTGGCTAACTGTTTATTAGATATTACAGAGATTTTTGCAATATTTCCACATATCAATAGTGCCAAAATCAAAAGGGATTTACAGACTATTACACAATATCCATACATTCCTTAGGTGATGATGAAAAAAATCACCACTGATACTTGCATTTCAACTAGTACAACTTGACCGATACTCAAGAGCTTATACCAGTTATGAAAACTTTCAAACTTTCCATATTTCTGTAAAAATCTCAGAAAACATATTCCCAAAAAGGAAATGTGCGCAGTCATATCAGTACTCAAGTTTAGCTGAACAAAAACACTGCTAATTCTGAGCATCTGCCTTGTATGGCATAAGGTTTGTATGATATGCGAATATTTACTGAAAATGTTTTTAAGTTCAGTTTTTTTTTTCAGTACAATACATATGTAGAGACTTTGAATGTACTGATGGCTAACACTGTCAGAAAAATGAGTGTTTATGCTGACAAAACACTGCTGTTTATGTTTTTTTAACAGTACTGACTGTTCACAATATACTTTTATTTGATTCGCTTGTATTTTTAGCTTGATTTTTCAGAAAAAGGATTAGGATTCTAAAACGCGAGCAGGCTGTTGCATGTGTGGTGTCCTTTCACAACAGCTTTGAATATAATATCCACAAAAGTTATACATCAATAAATGATTTCCCAAGATATATAAGCAAATTGCAAGAAGCCCTTGAAAGTTTTTTAGTCAATTAAATTTTTATTATCCAGCAAAAATAACCAATGTAGTAATTCAATAAACAAAAACATGATCCTATAGAAAAGAATGCTTATAAAAGAACTTGCCATACCAGCTGATTTTCAGAAACTCCACTTCAGTTAATATATATTCTTGACTCTGCATCTATATCAGCTCCAAATCCATAAAAAAATGTTCTAGTTGGAGACCAGCTATATGAGATAACTGCAGTTATTCTGAGATACCCAGGAAAGACTAGGTTGAAACAATTTACGTTTGTTTTTTAGTGTTCTTTTGGAGAGTTAAAAGAAGGTCAACAGTCACTAGAAAGACAGATGAAAAAAGATACTAGATGCATGACACATAAAACTTATAAGGTATTTATCTAATGTTGCCATGCAGATTAAAAGGAAGAATCAGAATTTGATGATGCAGCTTTGTAATTTTCTTGTCAGCAGCACAGACATTCTCTCTGTGACCGACTCTTACAAAATATATAATACCTATGTCAATAAGGGTAGTTTCAAGTGGTAGCTGCCCATTTGTTTGCCTTCACTGAAACTGCAATCGATGACTTGACAGAAACCGACCAAACTTAAGTAGCCTATGAGAAGATAAATAACTACAGACCCTACAAAAGTATTAAGAGATACTTTGGAAATTCTATGAAAATCAGTAGAAAGCAAAGGAATGAGAAACTAAGAAAAGGCACAAACGGAAATCTTTATGTAAGTCTTAACCATCCCTAGTTTAGAGGAAGATGAGGCTCATGAATTATTAGCTAACTTTAGATACTAGTAGAGACTGAGAAAAATTAACAGATACAATATCTTGCAGAATTTCAGAAATGCTGCTAAATTTTTATCCCTCCTTTCCAAAGTAATTTGATTAAATGACTCACAGTGTATGTCAGAATTAGAATTGTGCTCTCCAGGCAGATAAACAGACAATGAAGAAAATGAACTTCCTTAGGATGGATTTGGTGGTGATGACCAAAAGATTACTATCCCAAGCTTCCATTTCCACAATATGGAACGCTACTTCTCATAAAGTATAACAAACTGGCAAAATGTGGAACACTTATTAACAGTTTACTAATAACTATAACTAGAAAGCTCACAGAGTGGTTAACGATGTTAATGTATACTTATAAAAAGTTATTTTGTGAATTTATTTGATTAAGTATTATTTACCACGGATATCAACTAAACAAAAAAAAATCTGTAATACTGCATATGTGACAGACACTTTCAGTGAAGAACACATTCTTTTTAAGCCTCAAAATGGGAATGTTCCTCACATGAGGTGTACTTGAATGATATGTACAAAGGTGTACCGTAGTGGGGATGTTTTGTTTTTCTTTCGGCTTTTAGGGTTAGGGGTCGCCACAGCGGAACTCCGGTCCGCAAATTATTGGCAGTAGATTTTTATGGTGCCGAGGTGCCAGCTCAACACCCAACCTTCAATGAAGGCACGCTCATTCACGCATGTCTTTCGAACGCTACTTGACCGTGGGGAGGACATGCAGATGTAATATTAATTCAGGGCCCTTTCTTCATTTCCTGTATTTCAACAAAATTGCAATTTAAAAGACTGACCACTAGATGGCAGCATTCACCCATGCAGTAGGTTCAGAGTACTATCACATAGTCTGCAAGGACTTTTATTTGGTATATTAGAACATGACCCAGGCTACAGCCAGGATATCTAAAGCTGTGGACAAACTTCTAGACCACTGCTGTTCTTCCACCAAGACTCAGAAACTTCCACAAACACCTGGGCTGCTACTTTCTTTTATAAAAAGCACAGTGGTGCAGCGGTTACCATTGTCACCTCACAGCAAGAGGTTCTCTGGTTCCATTTTCTGTTGGGGTGCCTTTTGTGTGTAGCCTACATGTCCTCCCTGCATTCGCATGACTTTCCTCAGGGTGATCTGGTTTCCTCCCATACTCCAAAGACATGCATCTGGAGCGTTTCATTCCGAGCCTCCATTGAAAATGGGCTCTATCCCAGTAAACAAATATTGCATAAAATTAAATTAAAAAAAAAAACTAAACTGTTTCTATGTTGTATACCTCAAACACTGATATAAAACACTATAGTGTAAATACTAAAGTTATTTACTTAGTAGCTTTCAGCAGAGCAGCTAAAGCCTAGTAATACAAGAAGCATACATCACTGGGACACAGCAATTTTGTTAGTGAGGCCATTTATAACTTATTAATTTATGTTATTTACTTAAAATGAGAACAATGTGAGTGTGCGTGCGAATTTGTAGTATGAAAAAGATAGCTCAGTAGGGCTAGCCACCCTGTGGTGTAAACTTTGGCTCTAGATGACTGTCACTGTTGGAAGTGACATCCTGACTCCAGGTGAAAAAAAATGGGAAAAGGGGTTGTGGATGGATGGATGGAAGATGAGAAAAAAATATATAATCAAGCAACATGGATGTCTACAGAAATAAATGGTATTCCTTTGGAAGCTTGGAAGTTAGGAGGGAAGACTGTGATAAATATCTGGAAGATTTTAACAATATTTTAAAAGGAGGGGCAGTACCAGCATCTTGGAAGAAAGCTGCTGTGGATGTACTACCTAAAGAGGGTAAAGACCCTTCAGATCCAGCTTTATATTGACCAGTTTCAATTCTGAACGATGAATATAAACCATTTACGTCTATACCAGCTAAGAGAATGGCTAAGGTATTGACAGAACTGCTAAATATGCATCAACATAGTTTTGTGTAGGGAAGATAAGCATTTGGCAACGTTACTAGAACAATGATAATCCAAAGGGAAGCATAATGTAAGAAGATGCTACTATTGTTGGTAGGTCTTGATGCAAAGAAGGCATTCTATACTGTCAGCTGGGACTTTATGAGCAAGTCCATGGTAGCTTTTGCATTTCCTGATGGATTAATAGGGTTAATTGGGAAGATATTTATGGGACACAGGCAAGAATTAAGGTGGGAGGGTTCCTTTCTGACAGGCTGTTAGGACATCCCTACCTAGTTTCACTGTTCAGTTTCCCCTTTGTTACTTGTTTTACATTTAGAGCCCATGGAAAAGGAAATAAGGAACTTACAAATTCAAGTCTGTAACTTGTTTGGTAAGCAAGAAATGTCATCTTTATTTGTAGATGATATTGTTTTTTACTTGATAAACCCAGAAAATGATATTTCAAAGTTGTGGAACAATTTAAGACAGTTTCACATTTTTTTCAAGATATAAAATAAATGAAGATAAAACCATGGCTGTGGTGGTAAACTGTGTTCACATGCATGAACTGGTTCAGCAATACCAGTATTTAGAAGGACACAATATGATGAAACATTTAGGTATATGGATTAAAATGATTGTATTGTGGCAGCTAAGGAGATGTGGAAAGAAAGTAAAAATAAGATAATACAAAAACAGAGAAACTGGAAGCTCTTGTTTATGGATATGGATAGTAAGTGTATACAAGCAGTGAAAATGTTTGTATTCCCTTTAGTTTTATATTGAGGTCAGGCATATTCTTATCAAACAAAGGCAAAGCTGTTGGTCATAATTAATAAAAAGATGAAGGAATATTTTTGGGGGGTGGGAGAGGACAAGAGTTAAGAGGAATAAATTGTTTCTCCCCATAAAACAAGGTGGTTTACGATTACCAGATTTGAAGGGAAACCTAGTGCTACATAGTTAAGGCTATTATACATGACATAAGTAGAGGATGACAACTCATTGTGGAAAGAAATGAAAAGGGGTGTTCATGAAATAAGGAGAGTGTTGGAATTTGAATGCAGGATCCTTAAGAAGAAGAAGTATACAGAATATTATATTTATAAAGCAGCAGAAAGTATTTTAAGAAGAAAGTCAACAAAGGCACGGAGTAAGTAGGTTTTACCAATAAGGATGACTACAAGTAAGAGCAAAGAGAATAGGCAAGAGAGGTACTGGGAGTAGATAACTAGAAAGAAAAAAGTCATACAGTTGATTAAGGCTAAACAGAAGTTTGAACTGCAGGTTGGAAACTGCCTTCCCTACCAGAAGAAGGGACACAGAAGTATTACGTGAAAAAACAGCTCTAGCTAAGTATTTAGTTGCATCTAGAACATAAGCTGCTGATAAAAAAAGAGACAATTAGTGTGGCATATAAAATATTACATGATAACTATATGACTCAATCAGAGAAGGTTAGAAACGATTGGGACAAGAAACCTAAAAAACAATTTACAAAGGAACAATAGCAGGACATGTGTACTGCTCCCAAAAGTGTCACAAAGTCTAGACAACTTATGATTTTCTGCTTGGAAGCAAACTTATGATTTTCTGCTTGGAAGCATACCTCTCAACTGTCCAGATTTTCACAGAATGCCCAGATTTTTGGCTCATATTTTTGTCTATTCCTCATAAAATCTGTGTTTTTTTGGCAAATCACTGGCATGATTTTAAGATTGAGGTCACTAAATAATGACATACATTTGAGTTTCAGATTTCAAATCCTTCAGAAAAAAGAAGTTATGTCTTACCAAAACATTCCATCTGTGTTGTTGATCTTCATCCATTCATCACTGATGGATTTGGTTCCGAGCCCTTGGAACCAAGTTGGCCTTATACCAAAGCTCGTGCCAGCCAAAAACTCTTGCGGTAAGAATTTACCAATAATCCCCTTCTCCCTGTAACCTCAGATCGAGTTTGCCCTAGCATGTAAAGCAGAGGCTGCCTCCAAGCAAAAACCTTACCCAGGAAATTGACCCAAAGATTCCCCAGGAGCCTCTAGGAGTGGAAAGAAGGGTGGGACGTTATGAATGGATGAAGATCAATAACACAGATGGAATGTTATGGTAAGACATGAATTCTTTATCTGATGTTGTTAATCTTCATTCCATTCATCACTGATGGGACAGAGTCCCCAGCTACCTTATATCCATGCGTGGCCCTAAGGAAGAACATTCCTGAGCACCACTGAACCAAAGTCTCCTAGAGACCAGATCCAGTTTGTAATGAGTGATAAAGGTATGGGGCGGGGGGTGCCCAAGTAGCTGCTGCACAGATGTCATCCATTGAAGCTCTGGAGTGGACCACCACAGAAGTCACCATTAATCTGGTAGAGTGAGCCCTGATATTTGGTGGGACAGATTTCCTTTCTAGCTTATAAATGAAGGTTATGCAGTCTCTGAGCCATTTGGATAGAGTCACTTTAGAGACTGACTTTCCTATTTTTGGACCAGAAAAATAAATAAATAATTGGTCAGATTTCCTAATTGCCCTTGTTCTGTCTAGATAAAACCTCAGCAGTCTGTGACCATTCAGCTGTCTGTGACCATTCAATAAATGTAAACAATATTCTCCCTTGCTGGAAAAATTAGGGAAGAACACAGGCAAATCAATAGTCTGATTAATGGAGAACTTGGAAATTACTTTGGGCAGGAAGGAAGGATTGGTCCGAAGTGATACTCTGCCCTTATGAAAAATCTGATAAGGACGCGTGACGCAAATTGCTTGGAGTTCGGAAATGCATCTGGCCAAAGTAATAGCCACCAGAAAAAAGGGATTTCCAGGAGAGAAACTTGATGTCACACGTGGCTGCCAGCTTGAAGGGAGACAGTGACAAGGACTGCAAGATAAGTGTGAGACTCCAGGGTTCATTTGGCTACTTAAGTGGAGGTCTCGAATGATAGATTCCTTTCAAAAAGGTTTTGCTCAGGCGCTGAGAAATTAAAGAGGAATCCCCAAAACCATTATGAAAATTCGAAATGGCAGCTAAATGGACACGAATAATTGGAGCTGTGGCACCCTCCTCAAAAAATTTGGATAGGTACTGGAGTGCTGCAGAGATGGGAGCAGAAAGGGGATCCACTTCTCTTTGTGTAGACCAAATCACAGATCTTTTCCATTTGTCAGCATAAAGTTTTCTGGTGGATGGTTTATGCGAAGCCAGAATAATATCACGTACTGGAGAAGAAAGATTACAATGCCTGGCAATCATTGGAAGTAGAGAAACCAAGCTGTGAGCTTGAGGCTGAAAAGGTCCGGATGGCTCAGCCCTTGAGGGTGAGATATCAGATCTGGAGTTGGATCCAAGAGCCATGGACTGCAAAGGAGATGAGGCCAGAGAAAGGAGAACCACACCTGTCGAGGTCAAAAAGGGGCTATGAGGATCATTTTGCTTTTCAACTGGAGGGCTTTCTTCAGAACTAGAGGAATCAGAGGAATGGAAGATAAGCATAAAGAAGTCCCGTGGGCCAATGGTGGATAAGTGCATGCCTCAGGGGCTCCTCCTGCGGGGAAACTAGGGCAAAATAATTGCTGCACTTGTGGTTGGACGGGGAGGTGAATAGGTCGCAGCAAGGCTGGCCCCAACGGCTGAAGATCTTCGCCACTAAGTTGGGGTTGAGGGACCACTTGTGAGGCAGGAGAATGCACCTGCTCAACTTGTCTTTGCTATCAGAAAGCAGTTGTAAGCTATCGCCCATTGCCAGACTCTCATGGCTTCTCGATATAGGGGATAGGACTTGGTTCCCCCATTTGTTGATGTAGCAAACTACTGACATGTTTACTCGATTGGATAGCAACCGTTCCCAAAGGAAGGGCAGTCTGAAATGCTTGCAATGCTAAAATCACTGCCCTCAATTTCAGAACATTTATGTGCAGATTGGCCTCTAGATCGGATTATGTGCCTTGGACAGTCATCCCCTGATAATGGCCCCCCACCCTATCAGAGAAGCGTTCGTGGTCACAATGGAGGTGGGCTAAGGGGGATGGAAAGGCTGGCTCCAAAGTGCTGTGTCTGGCTTCATCTACCAAGAAAGATCCAGTTTGCACTGATCTGTAATACGAATCTGGTAAGACAACGGTTGACAGTTCGGGTACCATTGGGTCAACAGAAGCCACTGTAGGAGTCTCATGTGATATCTTGCTAGGGAGACTATGGATATAGATGCTGCCATCAATCCTCGTAACTGCAGAACCTGCCGAGTCAGGACCAATCTTTGGCAGAGTATCACTTGGAGCTGTATCCTTAGTCTTTGAAGCCTGTGATCTGGGAGAGAAATCAAGCAAGAGCGGGTATTTAATGTTACCCCTATAAACTCCAGGGTCTGGGTCGGAGTTAGACTGGACTTTTCCCAGTTTATGGATATTCCCAGGTGATGTGCCAGAGAGAGGGTGTAATGCAAGGCTGTTACCAGTAGATGGTTGGTGGGTGAAGTGAGGAGCCAATTGTCCAGATATGGAAACGCCCGGAATCCTTGCAGTCTCAGGTGAGCTGTCACTGCTGCCATGCCTTTGGTGAACACTCTGGAGGCTGTAGAGTGTCCGAAGGGCAGGGCACAGAATTGGTAATGATTGGCTCCCAGCTGGAAGAGAAGGGACCTTCTGGAGCATTTGTCTATTTTGATGTGGTAATACACATCTCGAAGGTCTATCGAGCACATCCAATCGCCTTCCTTCAGAAACGGAAGAATGGACTGAACCTGAACCGTGGCCATCCAGAATTTTTCCTGGCTGACAAACTTGTTTAAACAGCTGAGCTCCAAAATTGACCTCCAGTCCCCTGTCATTTTGGCACCAAAAAGAACCTTGAGTAAAATGCAGATCCTATCTGGTCTGGTGGGTCTTTCTGAATGACTCTTTTTAAGTACAGCTGTTCGACTTGAAGAGCTGCCTCCTCCCTTAGACCGGGTGGGACGTCCAGGATTCGCTTTGGAGGTTTTGGGTAGGAGTCAAAGGGGATTTGGTAACATCTGGATATTATCTTCTGCACCCATGAATTGGTGGTAATAGAAAGCCAGGCAGTCGAGTGCAGAAAAAGGCATCCCCCCCCCCCGACTGCTTCCAGAGGAAAGTAATCAGGCCACTCTTCAGGAGCGCTGATAAGGCTGTCCACAGAAGGAATTCCTGGAACCCTGGTTACACGGACCCCCATCTGCCTCTGCAGGGGCATCTTCAGGAAGAGTTGCCCCCTCTGCCTCTGGTGGTAAACTCACCCCATGTGTCACGAAAAGAACTTTGAGACTTTTTGTGCCACAATTTCCCACTTCTCCTGTTCCTGGAAAAAGGACACTGAGTAGTAGAGAAACGTACACCAACTGCAGACAGGGTGTTGCCGTCTTGCTCACACCTGGCCAACATGTCCTTCACTTTGGGGCCAAACAGGGAAGATGCTTCCACTGGACCATTAAGGAAGGAAGACTTCAAAGGATCTGCAAAGTCACACAGGCGCATCCAGGCATGATGTCTCATAACTACTCCTGAACCCACACCTCTAGTCGCCCCTTCAGTTGCATGTGAAATCACCATCATGGACAAGTTAGAAATCTATTCCAGGGTCGCTAGCTGCAAGGTTAACTTGTCATTAACCTCGTCAGACACCTTTCCTGACAGAGTACCCGAGAGTTTGGAGATGAGGTCTCTATGGAGTCTGGAGAAATGTGCCAAGTAATTCAAAGACCAAATAGCAAAGGTCCATGAAGCAAAAACTCGCTTCCCCAATCTGTCCACCGCTCAGGACTCCCTGTTAGGCAGATGAACAGTATGGCTCTCCTCAGCAAGCTCTTTTCTGGGGGCTGCCGCCACCACCACAGCATCTACCGGTAAACCCCTAGACCAATCAGGAAGTTCTTCAGGAGGAGAGAGGATCTTGTCTGGTCTCTTGGGGATTGCTTCAACCATGTCAGGGTTCTTCCAGGCACGCTGCACCACAAGCTGAACTAACTCGTATGCAGGCGAGGTCACCCAAGAAGTAGATGGTCGAGCACAGAAGGCCTGCAGGAAAACGGATTCCTCCGAGGAAGGGTTTTTGGGCTTCCAATCACCCCCTCTGTTTCAAGATCTCCAAGATGTCTCCAAAGGAGACATCCTCAGGGGGTGAGAGTGGGGACCCTTCCCCTTCATCGTAATCTGTATCCTCTGTGAGGGACTCCTCAAGGGAGTCCACGTGCTTCCTCTTGCACAATTTCTTCCTAGGAACCTCCTCAGTGGGAGTCTCTGAGGACGACCCGGAAGATGGGGCACCCTGCAATAGGGTCTCCTGCGGCTCCTATGCTCAATCTAGGATGGTGCCCTGTGACAGCTGCAGCACAGGGGAAGGACATGGGGATCGCGACACCGAAGGCTTGCTCACAGAGGCAAGAGCCCTCTCCATCGCCTGGAAAGCAGGGCCGCCCAAAGAGGGATTGGACCCCAGAACCGATGGACAACCTCCGGAACCAGGGTCGCACCACGCTCAGTTAAGCCTGTTCCCAGGAGTGGAGCCTCAAGCTGGATAGGTACCGACAGGGTTCCCGGAGCCATGGATGGCATCGTAGAAAAAGCCGACGCCAAATTCGGAACAGAGGAAACCACAGCCCAATCCCGGGCCTGAAGAAGACCCAGTTCCAATGGAACCGAAGACCACAGGATTGACTCTGGGGCCTATCAGCACCAAAGCCAAGAGTGCAGTGAGAAGCTTCGGTGCCGAGAGCTTCGGAACCTGCAAGAAGGACGAAGGAGGAGAGTAAGATGGAGTCTGTGAAGCAGAAAACCCAAGTCCTGAAGGGACTGGGGTTTAGAATCAGAAGGAATCCCTTGCACATCGAGTTCGGATAGGCTCCTGGTGGATCTAGTGGATATCCTCGAGGGGGGGACTCTGGATGCTCTAAGAAGGGACTGTAAGCCTGTCCCAAGAAGGGGTCCACAGATGGGGAGTATCAGGTCCGAGCATGTGTGTCTAAAGGCACCACCATCTCCATTTTTGAGACGAAAGGAGCAGCGGTGTCAGATTGAGTTATCAGAGTCATGGAAGGGCTCTGAGGCATAATCTGTGTCGAGGTCAAGATTTTTGTATTGGTCATAATCGGTGCCACAGATGTTGTTTGTGCTGAGGGAGTCAGTGTTGATGTTAGAGAAACAGACAGTACTGTAGACGAAGACTTCTGCTCCGGTGCAGAAAGTTTGGCATCTTAATTTTGGTGGTCTTTCCTTCTCACCAGAAGGTGAGGAGGAAACGGAGTGGGGCCTATTTTTCTCTTTCTTTGGAAGTGGTGAACCTTCTGACGTGGATAGAGCCTCTGAGAAGGGCAATTTGAGAAGGTCCTTCAAAATCAATTTGTTTTTACGTTCATTCATGGTACGAGAACTAAACCCTGCACAGAAGGAGCAAGGGGGTTGTACCGAAAGGTGAGGCCCACCCAAACAATAAACATAGTCATCATGGAGATCACTATTAGGCATTTTCCTTCCACACTTCAGGCATTGCTTGAACCCTGAAGTTCCCTTTTTATCAGACATGTTAACACCAATAAATTCAACCAAAAAACACGACAAGAAAAAACAATTAAGCACACAACTATAGTTAGCTATAGATAGAGAGAGAGAGAGAGAGAGAGAGAGAGAGAGAAAGATATCAACGATGGTAAAGGAGAAAATACCATAGCGGGTAGAGAGAAAGAGAGTACCAGTGATGGTACAAAGATTACCAGCGGGTAACTGACAGGAAAAAGGGGAAGTAGAACTTAGCGATACACAGGTAAAGAGGTAACACACTATGTAGAAAACAAATTAAACTCTTTACGTATAACAGCAATATCAACATTCAGAATATTCCGAAAATATTACAGACTTAGCTGAGAGCTGGCCTGAATGCGGCTTTATGGCAACATGGCAAACAAGACCTGGGGTAACAGGGAGAAGGGGATTATGGGTAAACTCTAAGCTTGAGAGTTTTTGGCTGGTGCAAGCTTTGGTATAAGGCCAACTCGGTTCTGAGGGCTCGGAACCGAACCCATCAGTGTTGAATGGAATGAAGATTAACAACATCAGATTGTATATTAAAACAAACCCTGTTACTCTAGCAACTGTCTAGGTTTATAAGAATACATTTCTATTTTGGGGGCTTTGTCCAGATTTCTTGTGCTCAGCGATGAAGAGGTATTCTTGGAAACTTTGCATAAGCATTTTTATACCCCAAACAGAGTTCAGCAATTTTTTCCTCAGGTAGATAGCAAATTCAGGAGATGTAATAGGAAAGCCAGGGGTAATTAGGGACATTTTTTTTTATGAATGTTGGTTGCTCAAGGCTGTGTTCCACAGGGCCATGGCTAACCTGCAGAGTGGGTAGGAATGAGATCCCCCTGCTTATTTATGTACCACATAACTGTGGTGTTGTCTGTCTTTATCAGGAGTTGTCCTGGAAGGATAAGGTGTTTGAAGGCTGTCAGAGCATTCTGTACAACTAACATTTCTTTTTGATTGATATGCACGGGAATTTGTCCAGGGCTCCATTTGCCTTGAATGCATCTGCCTGCCATGTGAGCGCCCCATGTGCAGTCTGATGCGTCTGTTGCCAGGGTTTGGGCGGTGAGGGGTTGAGTGAAAGGAAGCCCCTTGTTGTGGTTGCATGCCTCTGCCCACCAAAGGATCTCTGCCCTTAGACAAGGAATGATAGGAATCTGTGTTTCCAGGTCCTGAGAATGTTGACACCAGAGACTTTTCAAGTACCATTGAAGTACTGGAATTAGTAGAATGCATGAGGCCATGAACCCTAGGGCTTGCAGTATTTTTATTGCAGATAGCTGGGTTTTGGTGACCATTTGTTTGAAGTAGTTTGTCAATTAAACCTGTTTTTCTGGAGTGAAGAATGCCATCTGGGAAGTTGTGTTCAAGCTTGCTCCCAGAAATACAAACTTTTGGCTGGGCACCAGTTGTGATTTCTTTTTGGTGATGGTGTACCCCAGAAAAGTTAGGAGTCTCTTTACAAATGCCAGGTGCTAAAGGAGCAATTCCTGACTGTCCGCCTGAATCAGGCAGTCATCCAAGTATGGGAAAATCTGAATATTTCTCTGCCTGCAGTATGCAATGGCTGGAGCCAGGCACTTTGTGAATACCCTGGGTGCAGTAGATAAGCCAAAGGGAAGTGCAGAGAACTGATAGTGCATACAGCCTGCCCTGAAATGTAGATATTTCCTGCAAGATTCCCTTATGGGGATGTGCAGATGAGCTTCTTTTAAGTCTAGGGCGTCCTTGGCTAGCATAGGAAGAAGCTGTTGCAGTGAAAGCATTTTGAATTTTGGGACCACCAGGAAGGTGTTGAGAATTGACAGATCCAGGATAGGACACCAAGAGATCTCTTTTCTGGGCACCAGGAACAGTATGGAGTAGAAACCCCATCCCCTTTGCTCTACTGGAACAGGTTGAATAGCCCTGATGCTGAGAAGAGAAAGTATTTGCATTTGAGCCTCTGCCCACTGGTTTGGAGGAAGGTCTGGCAACCCGCTTGGGGTTGGCAGTGAGTGGAAGTAGAATCTGTATCCCTGGGATACAATGTTTAGGACCCATCGGTCCTGGGTGATGGCCATCCAGTTTTTTGCATGCAGTGCGAGTTTTCCTCCTCAGGGTGCAAGCACTTGGGCATGGCTGGGAAGGATGATAGACAAGTCATTGTTAACTTTTTCCATAAGAGGGTGGCTTACCACTTCCTGTTTTTGAGGCGGGAGCACTCTATTGTTTAGATCTCTGCATACCCTGAGACTGTAGTCTTCGTGGTCTGTTGCCCCTGGGTTTGGACTGAGAAGGCCTGGGGGGGGGACTGGAAAGAACCAGTTTTTAGAAGGCCAATGCCTACTGAATCTATGTGGCTGCACCTGTAATAAATTTTTGACAGTTTGCATAGATTTAGCTTTTTCCTCCATCTTTTTAAGAACAACTTCTGCTTTTGTGCCAAACATTCCTGGTTTAATGTAGCATCTAGTAATTTTGCTTTGACATGGTCTGGCAAGATTTGTTCCTCAGCCAAGCATGCCTTCTCAGTACAGACCCAGTGACAACAGCCCTGCAAGACGCTTCTAAGGCATCAAACCCACACTGTAACATATGTTTACTGACTTGGTTTGCAGAATGCATTAACTGTTGCAAATCTTTATTTTCTGTGCAATCTGGAAGCAACAGCATTTTTTGTTTAATTAGTCCCATAATATGCTGCTGATACTTCAACATTTTATACTGGAAATTCAAAGCCCTGATGGCAAGAGTTGCAGAGGTATATACCTTCTTACCCCACCTGTCTAAAGCTCTAGAATCCTTGTCTGAAGGGGTACAGTTTTTGGCTGTAGTAGCCTTAATGCATTTAGGTCCCTGGGAAATGGTCTCTGGATCCACAAAGGGATTCTTAAACAGAAATTTGTGAGAGTCAGGTACTCTGTAGTACCTGTCAGGCTTTCTAGGAGCTGGTGGTAAAGAATCAGGAGTAAGACTGGATTTCATGAAGACATCATCTACAATACCCAGGACTGGGGGTATAGCTAGAGGCCTGTGCTGGGGCAAGTCTAAAAATTCTCTGAGTCTCTTTTTGGACTGAGGGTAGTCCTGGCATTCCCAGTGGAAATGCTCTCTTTAGGTATGCAAGGTTTCACCAAAAGAAAATTCCTCTGAAGGGGAGGCAGAGGGAATGGAATCCTCTGCATCTGAATCCTCATAGGTAGATAAGGGTAAGTTCTGGTAATCAGAGGGATCAGAGTCATCGAACTCATGATCTGTAGAATCAGAAGGAAAATCAATTCTTTGTCTTTTAGAGGGGGAAGGCTGGCTTCCCCTAATTAAGGTTATAAGGTCTTCAGTCATTCTAAGCATTTGTTTCTGTGGCATGGGAGCTTGATCATGTGCTTTGGTAGTCTGTTTTCTAGGCATAGTGCGAACTCTGGGCTTGAGAACTCACTAGTTTTAGTCAAAAATGAAGTTATTGATGTAATACGAACATCGGAAGGTCGGAATACACCCTCAGAAGCTGGTGCCTGCACAGCAGCTCCGGACCCATCCAAGGTAGAGACATCTGCAGGTTCCATAGTCGAAGAAGCATCTTGTGGCATACCGGACTCCGAATGGGTCTCAGCAGAGGCCTGTGAATCTGTAGAAGCGGGTATCAAGGGCTGCGAAAATGCCTCACTGAGTACCGACAGACTGGCGACTAGCTTAACGAAAACATCATCGGCAGTTCTGGACCTATGCGGTCTGTCTCTGTCTTTATCCTTACATTTTTTTCGGAAGATCGTAGTCAGATGGCTTATCGGAGCCATTTTGGAATACGGAGAACGAGAGCGAAAGAATTTAGTGACAAAGATAGCCTGACGAATAGTTTGGGCGTTAAACAAGGCACAAAACAGACCGTGAGGAACGTTGTGGTCTGGGACTAAACAGGTGACGCAGTAAGAATGAAACTCTCTGTGAGGTATTTGCTTTCCACAGGCAAGACGATTGTTAAATTTTCTGACATCGGTTAGAGCAAGAAAAAAGAATCCCCAACAAGGTACATAGCTTTAGAAGACTTCAGGTTTGAAACTCGAACAACAAAAAATTCAGGTAGCGGCCAACCGGCACTTGCGAACTCCTTCTGCTTCAGGCTCCCACTTGGCAAGAAAAGCTGATGTAATGGCATCGGCTGCATGTTTTTTACCCCTGACGACCTGACGTCATGGAAGAGATGACAGCATCTGACGCAGAAATCCCAAGACTTTGGTATTCAAGCCAAATGAGGGCTACCTGCAGGCAGATAACCCAAGTGCGATGATTGCAACATTGAAACACGAAGAACATCTTTACTTACACTGCTGCTTCATTTTTATTTATGCATTTATTTTTATTTGCTCAAAGATGTAATGAAAACTAAAGTTATGTACTTACCATAATGCTAAGTCCATGTTGTCCTCAGCTGTCTGGCTCAAAGAATGGGTTGTCAGATCCGATCTCAGCACCTTTTTTCCAGCTTTTGGATCAAGGGCTCAGGCATCTCCGGCATCCATAATGCCCTTCTGTTCCCTGAAATGCCTCAAATCAAGTTTGCCCTCAATACATTGCATATGCCATAACATATGCCCAAGAAAAATCATGATATCCTTCCAATAGTAATAACAGGAAAGATTAGCTCAAAGCCGCTTGTCAAGTCCAATCAGTCAGCCAACGGTCGAATGCGACATCTTTGGCAAGGGAGATGGAGGGAAGTTAAGCCACACAGATAAAGATGACATAAATCTAG
Source organism: Protopterus annectens (assembly GCF_019279795.1). Taxonomy (NCBI): domain Eukaryota; kingdom Metazoa; phylum Chordata; order Ceratodontiformes; family Protopteridae; genus Protopterus; species Protopterus annectens. The sequence continues at coordinate 1,269,998,787 of NC_056728.1, forward strand.
TATTATGGTAAGGACATAACTTTCATATCTGATGTTGTCTTATCAGTCCAGTTTAACGAATGAGACAGATTCCCCAGTGAATACAAACGCCAGGGTGATCTCAAGGAAGGATATTCCAAAGGATGGGGGGAGCCAAAAGACGCATGCAGTCTTGACTGCACATCCAGCTTACAGTGAGATACAAAGGCATGAAGTGTAGACCAAGTAAATGCAGCACAAATTTTGTCTGTGGGAGCTCTGGTGAAAAAGGCAGTGAAGGTTGCCACCTTTCTGGTTGAATGGGCTTTAGGTATCCCCTTTCCTTACCGACAAAGGCAATGCAATGGGAGGGTTACCTGGATGGTACTTTAGAAACACCTTGCCCCATTTTGGCCTTTGAGATTGAAATAAAAAACTGATCTGTTTTCCTGAATCCTTTAGTCCAGCGTGAGTAGAATTTCAATTGATTGTGTTTATCCATCAAGTGCAAAGTGTAGTAAGTGCAAGATATGTTCAGCTTTGTTAGAAAAATTTGGAAAAAAAATAGTAAGTTAATAGTCTTATTCAGAAAAGACTCTGAAGACACTTTAGGTAGCATTCAAAGGGACATCTTGATCTTGAGAAAGATTGAGAAGGAGGCTTGCATGACAAGACTTATATCTCTGAAATCCGTCTGGCAGGGGTGATGGTTAAGAGATACTGTAAAGGTGATAGTCAAGAGAAAAGTAGTTTTCCTGGACAAAACCTTCAAATCTGCAAATAATGCTGGTTAAAAAAGGGGTTTGGTCAAAGCCTGAAGCATTACTTTAATATCTGATGGAGGAGTGAGATCTTTGATGTCCTAAGTAGAAAGGTTCCCTTAAAGAAAGCCTTGTGCAATTTTAAGGACGCAATAGGGTTGTGATTTTCATGAAAATTGGATATGGCTACCATCTGAACCTTAATGGCAGAGAACCTGGCACCTTCTTGAAATAATCTAAAAAAGAAGGAAGAAGTGCCAAAAAAGGATCTAAGCCCTTAGAGCAAGTCCAAATAGCAAATCTTTTCCACTTACTCCTATAAACCTTCCTCATGTTAGATTCCAGAGATGACAACAAAATGTGAGTAAAAGGAGAGGAGAGGTGAGCCTGGTATCCCTGGCCATCACTGATATTGGATGAACCTTGCGGTTACCATTAGGGCTTTCATGTGTTGGTAAGGCTGGCCAAACTTGGGGTCATAATGTCTGGAAGAGGATCCAGCACCTATAGAGGGCGTTTCTGATGAGGCCAAAGGTAGGGGAACCAAACCTGCTAAGGCTAGAAGGGGACAAAGAGAATTAGCACTGCCTTGCACCTGATGGCTTTCTGCAGAAACTTGATTATGAAGGAAAGGGTGGAAAGGTGTACAGAAGACCCGGGGGCTGATTGTGGACCAAGACATCCCTCGTTGACTGACCCTCCAGGAGGATGAGGGTGAAGAAGTAATTGCTGCACTTGGTGGCAGGAAATCATGGATGCCACTGCTTGGTTAAGGGACCACTTGTGGGGCAGAAGGAAAGACCTGCTCAGTTTTTACACTAAAATTAGAAGTTATGTACTTACCATAACGTTCCATCTGAGTAGGTGGATTCATTTGTCTGCAACCTGTGGGCTATGGATCCGATATCGGATCCGAACCGGCATGGTTTTACCAGCTATGGATCCGAGCTCCTAGCTCCTCCCCTCACCCATAATGTCCTGCTCTCCCTACATGACCTCAGATCAAGTTTGCTCTGAATCAAAATACCCTGAAAGGGGTAACATATAATATGCAGGAAACTGACAAGGCCAGGGGGATAGGAGGGCAGGATGGTTGCAGACAAATGAATCCACCTACTCAGATGGAACGTTATGGTAAGTACATAACTTCTAAATCTGAAGTAGGAGATTCATTTGTCTGCAACCTGTGGGACAGAGTCCCCAGCTACCTGAATCTTGGGCAGCCGTCATGGAAGGATATTCCGGAGCACCGCGGAGCCAAAGGATGCTCTACCTCTAGATGTGATATCCAGCTTGTAATGAGAAATAAAGGTATGGGATGAAGCCCAAGTGGCTGCTGAACAAATGTCATCCAGAGGAATCCTAGCCTTAAAGGCCGCTGAGGTAAAAACTGACCGAGTTGAATGGGCATGGACTCCCTCCAGTGCGGGTCTCCCAGAGGCTTGATAAGCTAGAAGAATACACTGTGAAATCCAGCGTGACAAGGATACTTTGGAAATTGGCTTACCCAGATTGAATTTGGCAAATGAAATGAATAACTGGTCGGATTGCCTATGACCAGCTGTTCTGTTAAGATAAAAACGAAGCTGCCTGTGAACATCCAAGGAATGCAGCTTGTATTCACCCTTGTTTTGATATTTAGGAAAGAAAACAGGGAGGTTAATGGACTGATTAATATTTGCTTCTGAGGCCACCTTAGGAAGAAAGGAGGGATTGGTCCTGAGGTATACGCAGTCCGGATGGAAGACCAAGTAAGGAGGCTTTGAAGATAAGGCTTGAAGTTCTGAAACTCTTTTGGCCTAAGTAATGGCCACTAAGAAAGCAGTCTTAAGGGATAAAAATTTAAGATCTACTGTGGCCGCAGGTTCGAATGGGGGAGCGGTCAAGGCCTGAAGAACCAAGGACAGATCCCAAGGAGGAACCGCTTGCTTGACAGGGGGCCTAAGGAGAAAGGTGCCTTTAAGGAAGATTTTACACAATTTGGCAGACATAAGTGGTCCAGAGTCATGACCAACATGATAGTGAGAAATGGCCGCAAGCTGCACTTTGACCATGGAACTACTGGCACCATCATTAAAAAGAGTGGTGAGGAAGTCTAGCACCAGAGGAAGGGGAACCGTGAAGGGATCTAGACCTTGCCGCTCCGCCCAAATGGAGAACCGTTTCCATTTACTGCGGTAAACTTTCCTGGTAGATGGCTTATGAGCCGCTACCAAGATGGCCTTCACGGGAGACGAGATACCGGGAGTCCTAATTAGGAGTGGAACTGGAGCAGCCAAGCCGTTAGCTTCAGGTTGTCCAGATTCGGAGTTGGTAGGTTCGATGGATGCAAAATCAGATCCGGAATGGGATCTAGAATCCAAGGTGGATTCACCGAGTGAGACCTTAGGAAAGGGAACCAGATCTGTCGAGGCCAGAATGGGGCAATGAGGATCATTCTGCACCCCAACCGAGAGGCTTTCTGAAGAACTTGGAGCATCAGAAGCAAAGGGGGGTAAGCATAAAGAAGACCGGGAGGCTAAGCATGCACCAGAGCGTCTCTCGGGGAATCCCCTGGAGGAGGGATTAGAGCGAAAAAACTGTCGCACTTGGTGTTTAAGGGAGACGCAAAAAGATTGCAACAAGGAGTTCCCCACCGTGCGAAGATATGTTTCGCTACTTGAGCATTGAGAGACCACTCGTACGGGGAGAGAATGGTGCGACTGAGTTTGTCCGCCAGGATGTTGGACCGACCCGGAAAAGGCGTTCCGATGAGAAAGCGGTTGGTGGAGATCGCCCATTCCCACACTCTCATGGCTTCTCGACATAAGGGATAAGACCTGGTTCCCCCTGTTTGTTGATGTACCAGACCACCGACATGTTGTCTGACTGAATCACAATTGTTCCCAGGGGAAGAAAGGCCTGAAGTGCTCGCAACGCCAAGAGCACTGCTCTCATCTCTAGAACACTGATATGCAGGGAGGTCTCTGAGTAGTTCCACGTGCCTTGGACTGTCCTGCCTGCAAAATGCCCCCCACCCGAGGCAGGAGGTGTCCATGGTCACCGAGGCGAGAGGGGGAGAAGCACAAAAAGGGCGGCCTCCGTGGAGATCCTGTGAGTGGAGCCACCACAAGAGGGACCGCTTGCAAGCCTTGCTGATCGCAATGGGATGATGCAGAGGTAGAGCAAGGTAAGACCACTGAACTTGAAGTGTCCACTGAAGGACCCGCATGTTGAATCTGGCGAGAGGAAGAAGAGATATTGCTGCCGCCATGGACCCTAGAGCCCTCAGGACCAATTCCGCCGGAACAGAGCTGGAGTGGAGGATGGCCCGCACCTGGACTCGCAAACTCTGAACTCTGTCGGCTGTGAGGAAGGCTCTTAACTCCCTCGTGTCTAACCTGGCACCTACAAAATCTATCAACTGAGTAGGGGCCAGGTTGGATTTTGCTACATTTATCGTGATGCCCAAGCGGGGAGCTAGATGAAGAAAGGAGTCTCGCGCCAATGATAGTAGATGCCTTGTTGGGGCGGTAAGGAGCCAGTCGTCCAGGTATGGGAAGACCTGCACCCCCTGAAGCCTCAGGTGGGCCGCAACCACTGCTAATACTTTGGTGAACACCCTGGGGGCTGTGGTGAGACCAAAGGGAAGGACCCTGAACTGGTAGTGACTGGCTCCCAGCCGGAAGCGAAGAAATCTCCTGGAACGTCTGCCCATTAGTATGTGGTAGTATGCATCCTTGAGGTCTATAGAGCACATCCAGTGATTCTTTCCCAGAAGGGGAAGGATAGATTGCAGGGTGACCATCCGGAACTTCTCTTTGGGAACTGCCAGGTTTAACAGGGACAGGTCTAAAATTGGTCTTAGGTCCCCCGTCTTCTTTGGCACTAAAAAGAACCTGGAGTAGAACCCTGATCTGATCTGGTCTGGGGGGACGGGCTGGATGGCTCTTTTCCCCAGCAGATGGCCAATTTCTGCCGAAGCGGCCTCCCACTGACCGGGTGGAACGTCGGGGAGGGATTTTAATTTTGGAAAGTGATGAAAAGGAATCTTGTATCCTCTGGATATAATGCGGAGGACCCAGCGGTCTGATGTTATGGACTCCCATGCCGCTAGGTGCTCCGAAAAACGTCCCCCGACTGCCTCCAGAGTGGAGCAGTCGGGCAGCCCTTCAGGGCTGCTGCACGGGCCGTTCAGAAAAGGTTCTCTGGACCCGAAGTTCCTGGGAGCCCCTCTGCCTCTGGGGCGGCGTCCTCCCTGTTCTCCTCTGCCACGGAAGGACTGGTTGTCCGGAGCGGGTTGGGACTGCTGCGACTTCCGGAACCACATCTTCTTCTGGCCCTTTTGGTTCCTAGAGTAGGACCTCTGGGGCACAGAGAAGCGGATTCCGACGGCAGACAGCGTCTTCCCGTCCTTTTCGCTCTGGGTCAAGGTGTCGCGAACCGTCTTGCCAAAAAGGGCAGAACCATCGAAGGGGGCGTTCGCGAAGGACGCCTTGAAGGGCTCCGTGAAATCGCAATGGCGGAGCCAGGCCTGGCGTCTCGTGACTAGGCCTACTCCTGCAGCTCTAGCGGCTCCCTCAGTAGCATGGGACAGCAACCGCATAGAGGAATTCGTTACGGATCGAAGAGTGGCCATACGGGTGGAGTGCAAGAGTTTGTCCTCTTCCGACATGGACTCAGGGGGGGATGCAGCGTATTCTTTAATAAGATCGCGCTGCATCCTGATCACATGTGCCAAGTAGTTGAGCGCCCTCACTGAGAAGGTCGCAGAACTAAACATTCGCTTCCCCAAGCGGTCCATCATCCGAGATTCCTTGCTCGGAGGGTGGACTGAGGGACTCTCCTGAGCGAGTTCCCTCTTGGTGGCTGCTGCCGTCAACATGGCATCTACAGGGGGCCCCTTACTCCAGTGGGCACGGTCTGCAGGGGGGCTAAGGATTCAGTCTGGCCTTTTGGGGATTGGTTCCACGGTGTCCGGTTCCTTCCACGCCCTGGTGGTAATGAGGTCCACCAGGGGGTCGGCAGGAGGGGACACCCAAGAGGTAGACGGGCCCGCTTCGAATGCCTCCAAGAACACGGACTCGTCCGAGGAAGACTTTGGGGCAGACCACCCCCCCCTTATGCGAAGCATTTCCATGATGTCTCCAAAGGAGACATCCTCGGGGGGTGATCTTGGGGAGCCTTCCCCTTCCTCCAAATCCGTGTCTTCAGTTAAAGACTCGGGGGAGTCTATGTGTCTCCTTTTACACGTATGCTTGCGAGGGGCTTCCTCGGGGGGGCTGTCCAAGGAGCCCTCGCAAGCAGTGTCTTGCTCCAAAGGAACAGCTTGGGGCACTGAAGCGGGCAGTCCCAGTGGCCGGATGGTGGAAGCCTGACCCAGTACAGATGGAGCGCGGGACGGAGCCGAAGCAAGTGCCGGGGGTCCGGAAGCCCTCAACAGAGCCCTCTCCACTACATCAAAAGCCGAGGGGGAGCCAGCCTCAACCAAAGGATCCGAAAGTCGGCTCCCTCTCGGATCCGAAGAGTGGATCGAAGCCGGCCCCGAGACACTCGGATCCGAGGGACCAGTGGGCTCCGACACAGACGGCGCCGAAGGCACACTGAATCCCCCGGATCTGAAGCTCGGAGCCAGGCTCCGAGAGGTCGGATCCGAAACACTCGAGGGCAAGGTCGGATCCAAAGTACCTAGTACTATCGGCACCGACCCACCCCCGGCTCCGAAGCTGCCCGGCTCTGAACGCTCCGAACCCGGGTAGCGGGTCGGAGAAGGAGCTATAGGCTTGAAAAATGGGGTCGAGCTCCCCCCCAGAGGGGGGGGGGGGAGGCAGGAGCACTCCCATCTGCATCTGGGCCTGGATGAACCTTCTCATCATCCAGTCCAGATCGGCGTCAGAAAGGCTATAAGTGTATCTTGAAGAGGCCACCAAGGTAGGCCTTGAGTGCCTCCTCGATAGCCTCGACGGAGATCGGGTCTTCTCCTCCTCAGGCCCCAGTGAAAAGCAGACCAGAGCCGAGGGGGGAAGAGCCAGTAGCCAAGGAGGCCGGAGGAGAAGCCCGCTTAGCTGGCGGGGCCGAAACGGAGGTCTCGGCCCGCCACTTGTGGTGCTTCTCCCTCCGGTCCTTTTTTCTTGCCTCTCTCTCCTCCAACCCAGCAGCGGGAGGTGAGTCCCAGGTGGAGGAGGGAGAGCAGGAGATGAGGGAACTGAAGCCACGGTTCCCACCACAGGAGTGGGAGCCGAAGCCGAGTCCGGGGGCAGAAGTCCCGCCAGGACCAGCTTCGACCTCCACTCCTTCAATGCCCTGGGGTTGAACCCTGCACAAATAGAACATCCAGAAGTGAGGTGTTCAACCCCAAGGCATCGAACGCACCGAGTGTGGCCATCAGCAGGGGATAGCTTATGGCCATACTCGGAGCATTTGGAGAAAATTGCCTTAGGGCCTTCTGACATGATAAAATCTTTTTTTTTTTTTGAACAAAAAACAAAAGACAGAGAAACTGGTACTAAATTAGTACACACACACAAGGCCCCACACAATACACTCACACAGAAACTGCAACCAGCGAGGGGAGGGTAAACTAGGGAACCTAATACAATCACTCAAAAACACAATAGCTATTAAATATAACGCTTTCTTTGAATAAAAAAATCACTTAGCTGAAGAGCTCAGAATCCAAGACCTGGTTACCAGCGCGGCAAACTAGATCTGAGGTCATGTAGGGAGAGCAAGGCATTATGGGTGAGGGGAGGAGCTAGGAGCTCGGATCCATAGCTGGTAAAACCATGCCGGTTCGGATCCGATATCGGATCCATAACCCACAGGTTGCAGACAAATGAATCTCCTACTTCAGACCAATGGATCTCTCAGGGATGTACGTGTCACCAGAAATCATTGAGAAGACACTGCCCACTGCCAAACCCTCATGGCTTCTCAACATAACTGGTATGAGCAGGTTCCCCCTTTTTGCTGATGTACCAGACAACTACCATTATTGTCAGTCTGGATGGAAATCAAATCTTTGGGGAGAGAATCCTGAAATGTCTGCAATGCTAGGAGGACTGCACTCATCTCCAAAACAATGGTGTAAAGGTAGGCCTCTATTACAGAGCATGTGCCATGGACATACTTCCCTTATTAATGCTCCCCCACCACCCAAAGGGAGGCATCAGTGGTCACAGTGGCCATCGGGGGTGGAGAGGAGAATGATCGACCTAAGAAAATAAGAGAACAGGCCAGCCACCACAGAATGTGATGCATGCATGCTGGCATGAGGTGTGATAGAAAGTAGAAAGGCTTATGTAACAGTGACAACTGAACCTACAGAGTCCACTACAGTACTCTCATGTAATACACTCCTTGTGTGACCAAAGTAATTGATGCAGCCATCAGCCCTAAAAAATGAAGACTTAATCTTGCTGGGAACGGTGTGAAGCAAGAACTTGAAAGGCTTAAAGATGAATAGAAAGGATTCTTCATTGTGGGAGCTTGGCTATCTGGGATGTCATGTCCAAGTGGCAGCCTATAAATTCTACTGCCTGCCTGCATCGGAGACACTTGGCTTTTTATCAAGTTTATTGTGATTTCTAAGTGATGGGAGAAATGTAGAAAGATGTCTCTGCACTGAATCATCTGACCTCTGGTTGGAGTGGTAAGGAACCAGTTGTCTAGATATGGGAACACCTGGAACCCATGCAGTCCCAAATAAGATGCCACAACTGCCATAAATTTGATGAACACCCTGAGGGCTGTGGTGAGATTAAATGGCAATGCTCTGAATTGGAAGTGATTGGCTCCCACCCAAAAGTAGAGAAATGTATGGATTGCTTCACTCTCTTTACATGGTAGTAAGTATCATGAAGGTCTATTAAGCACATCCAGTCTTCCTTCCTCAAAACAGGTAAGATGGACTGTACTGTGACCATCCAGAACTTAGTTTGCCTGACAAACTGATTTAGGTGGCTGAGGTCCAGAATGGGACTGAGGCCCCAGTTTTTTCCAAAACCAAAAAGAATCTTGAATAGACTTTAGATCCTAGATGGTCTAGTGAAGCCTCCTGGATGACTCTCTTTTCTAGCAGCTTTGATACCTCTGCTGCTACATCCCTCTGACTGGGTGGAACACTTGGGACTCTCTTTTTGTTGGTTGGAAGGAAAGTAAAGGGAATAATGTAGTCGCTGATGATTATCTTCATCACCAAAGAATCTTGAGTGATGGCTAACCATATGTGACAGTGCAGAGATGAGCACCATTCCAAAAGCCTCCAGAATGTGGCAGTCAGGCAACCATTCAGGAGTGCTACAGGGTTTCTCAGTGTAGTGTTCTTGAAACCCTTGATTTTGCCTCTTAACTCTAGTGTGACATCCACTGAAGTTGTTCCCTCCTCAGCCTCAGGAGGCTCTGTAGCCAGAAGTGTCCTGGGCAAAATTCTGAGATTTTCTAAACCAGAGCTTCTTTCTGCCCTTTGGGTTCTGGGAAAAAGCCCTTCAGAGGTGGAAAAATATATTCCTATGGCACAGTCTTGCCCTGTTGCTCACTTCTGGTGAGTATCTCTAGGTTTAGGTCCAAAAAGAGATGTAGCATCATAGGAGGAGTTGATGAAAGATGTCTTGAAACTTTCTGCAAAGTCACAGAGATGCATCCAGACATGCTGATGAATAGCAACACCAGTGCCTGCCCTTCTTGAAGTGCCATCTGCCACACTGGAAAGTAGACTGTAGGGTAGACAGCCACAATTCCACTGTCCTCTGGATGACCACAGGTGAATTACCCAACAAGAATTTGGAAAGATTTTTAGTCAAATCCCTTAGAAAACAAGCCATGTGCATCAAGTACTTCAGAGCATGCAGTGCAAACATCGCTGCAGTAAATGTCTGCTTTCCAAATCTGTCAAATGCCCTGGACTCCCTGTTAGAGGGATAGACAGAGGTATTCCCTTGGAAACTCCTCCTTTGTGGCTGTCGCCACCACCACTATAGAATCAACTATGGGACCCTTGCTAGGAATCAGTACCTCCACATCAGGTTTCTTCCAAGACTACTGAGAGACCAGGTCTATGAACTTGTCAGTGGGCAGGACCACCCAGGCACTAGATGAGACAGGCCCAAAAGCCTCAGGAATATGGAGTCCTCTTGGGATGGTGTTTCAGATGACCAGTCCCCTCCTTTTGTTTCACAATTCCAGGACCTCTCCAAAGAACACGTCTTCAAGGAAGGACCTAGGGGACCCCTCCCCTTCCTCAAAGTCAGTATCTTCTGTGAGCGACTCTTGGGAGGAGTTGACATGCCTCCTCATGCATGTATATTTCCTGTGACTTTCAGCTGGGGGGGTACTTCAGGGAGGTCTCAGAATCTGAATGGGGACTCGACAAGAGAGGAACCTAGAGGCTAAATGAGGCTGGCTGTCCCTCAGTGATAAGAAGTTTGGATTAAGCAGCAGAATCCAGGGGAAGTCAAATGGAGCACAGTCAGTGTGAGGAATATCCTGTCTAGATCTGGACAGAACGTTTTCAAATGTTTCAAAACTGGAACCAAGGTCGGTTTCCCAAGACCTGAAGACCTTAAGGAAGAAACATCCCTTGCTATGATACAACTTGGCTCCAGAGCTGACATCTGAGCTTAGCTGCCTAAGGTCAAGGCACCGAAGGAGAACAGATGGCTCTGAAAACCCTGGCATTGAACTCAACCCACTCCTCCCCCCCAAACATCTTCCCTGACCCCACGGCTCAGAGAACCTTTGCTATCCAATACAGCCAGGGTCAAAAGGGTAAATGAAGGAGATGGAATCAAACAGGTCACTCTCGGATCTCACAAGATTCTTTCAAGGTCATCGCTTGGCGCCATGGAACCCTGGAATGAGGGTAAAACCAGGGAGGAGGAACCAACTGTGGAAGCCCTGGTGACCCCAGTGGAGGGGGTGCTGGGAGGACTCCCATCTGAATCTGAGTTTGAAGAAATTAACTCATCATCCTTTTGACATCAGCTTCAGAAAGGCTTCTCGTCGATGGACCTGAGGAAGGAAGCCACTGAAGGCATTCTTGAAGATGGATGTCTATCATGCAAATAAGTGAATGGACTTTTGGGCTTGCCAGGAATGAGGAGAAGTAGGAAAGAGTTCAAATCCATTGTTGTAGCTCCTTGTATGGTGTCAGATCTATCATCTTGGAATTTTTGGGTGCTGCCACCGACTGGGGAGTTGGCTCTGGAGACCTCTTTCTAGGGTTGTCCTTTTATTTATTTTTTTTCCTTTTCTTTCTGTTTACCATTACTCTTCATAGGCTCATAGGGTTTTACTAGGCTAATGACCACAAGGGCCTTTTAAGCCTAGCCCTGCATCCCAAATCTCTGACAAATTCTGATACCCTTGAAAAGTGTAAGCAGGGGCTTGGGAGATGAAACATTTACAAGCTAGGGCCTGGGAGAGGAACCATTTACAAGCTTGTCTGTGTCCATTAGAGACATAACTGCCAAACCAGGGATGAATTTCCTGTTCCCCATCCAATTGTCCAGGTTGAAACACAACCTATTGCTAGTATACATCCAAAACCTCTACTGATGTCAGGATTTGAACCCTCAAGACCATTACAGGTTCCTCAGACAGGATGGCTGCCTTAGTCCTTTTGGCCACAGAAGCATCTTAAAGTGAATCTCCCACAACTTTTACACAGTGACATGACTCAGATTCAAACCAAGGTTGCTGCGGCCACAATGCAGAGTACTAACCACTATACAATCACGGCAAGCTAGCTGGGGAGGAGCTATAAGTTGTATTTGAGCAACTGAAATCAGTGCTTAAGCAACATAGAAGCAGGCCACACAGTGGCTAGGAATTGTCTATTATTCTTCTACTCCTTTTGGCTTTTTCTGTTTGGGGTTACCACAGTGGAACAACAGTCCACAGAACGATTGGCAGTGAAGTTTTACAGTGCTGAGTTGCCAGCCTGGTTACCAACCTTCTACAGAAGGCACACACATGCACACACTCCCACCTAGGGCCAATTTACAGTGTCCAATCCATCTGCAGCATGTCTTTGGGATGTGGAGGAAAACTGAGCACCTAGAGGAAACCCACACAACTGCAGACTCTGCACAGAAGGCACCCCTGCCAAGAATCGAACCGGACAACCTCTTGCTGTGAGGCTGCAACACTAACCGCTGCGCCACCACAGCAGCCCTTTTCTCTCTCTCTCTCTCTCCCCCCTTATCTTTTGAAATCTTTGGTTTGTCTAATTTAATAGACAAAGGAATAAGCTGAAGATGAAGCCAGAGGTGTCAATTCTCCCACTTGGGCAGGGAGAAGCCCTTTTACATAAATTTATTTCTCTGGTCCATGAAAGCCCCATTGCCATAAGAGGCACAAAACTCTCACTCAACACTGAGGTGGTCAGCACCCAAGCAATAAATGCACAAGTCTTGCAGGTCTTGTGGGGGCATCCTGTGCATCACAAGGACTGCATTTTTTGGAGACCTGTTCAAACATGTTAGAGCAGTCTTACAGATAAATTTCCTCCCACTAGAATAAGTACACAGTCCTAAGGATGCTGCAACAATCACAAAATAATAAGTCACTTGTAAAAGTTACGAAAGTACAATATAAAGACTCATTTTTTTTTCTAAGTATAGAGTAGGGGAAAAAGAGGGAAAAAACATTCCACGACAGAAAAGTTCAGTCAAGAACAACAATAAGTAGCAAGGGATAAATCAACCCCTATGAAACAATGCACTTGCTATCTAAACCTAAATTCTGACAGAAATAAGATGTTTGAAATTCTGATAATTAAGCTGTCACTGAGCACCGAGCCCCCATAGATCACGTCTGGTCTCTTCCGGTAGCAAACAAGATCTTGGTATAAATGCAGCAGAGGTCTGATCCGGTCAGATCCAACAACCCATTCATTCAATCAGATGGATAAACCAACATTGGATATAATGTACATTATTTATTTTGACTACATGGGCGTGCTGGATTAAGCTATACAACTTTATTGACAAACTGATAACATAACTTATGCCTATTAATAATGCTATCGGGGTTGGCAATAACTCTGCCTTGGTAAAAGTATAGGCTTTCACATTTTAAGTGCAGGAAGAAAAGATTATGAAGATCCTTTAATTCTCATTCTACACTGGATAATAGGAAAAAGTATAATAGAGTAAAAATAATATTCTTAAAATACTCTATTTAATTTATTGGACATTTGTTTACTGGAATAGTCCATCTGGGTTGCATAACCTGTTTTTAGTGGAGGCCCAGGGAGAAAAGATCCACATTTATGACCTGGTTACACATCTATACAATTGGATTACTTACATGGGACTACTCAATTAGAAATTTGTGAACAAGCACTTAGAGTTAAGTAACACTAAAACATGCCAAGTCTTAAAATCAGTTAATAAAGTGCAATATGAGTATAAAGTAAAACTGGCTATAAATGCTACTGACAATCATAAAACCTTGTTTAACCACCTGTGTTCTTTTGGAAAAAAGAAACATATGGAGTCTCTTTAAAAATGGGTGACAATTTCATTACTGATCCTAAGGATCTGGTTAATATTTTTTTCTGAAGGGTGCTTTGATGAATTGTATGACAATAATTCTATTAATCCAAAAATAGTTATTCTTAATGGTATTTGCCCAAAAATACTGGCTGTTGATATAAGAAGGCCATTACTAAACATCAAGTCTAACTCTGCAGCTGACCCAGAGTGTCTAAACGTTTTTTTTTCCTGAGGGGAATAATAGTTGCATTATTATTATTGGCTTAACCTATTTGTTTCAGAGAACTTTAACAGAAGGCTACATTCCATGTATTTGGAAAAAGGCAGTTGCGATCCTGAAACAGAAGAGTCATCTTAGTCTGTCGACTGATAACTGGTTTACCTTTATATCATCGATCACACATGATCGACCGGCCACTTAATCGACTCATTTAAACGAACCAAAATTGTGAAAAATTTTAAATGTTGAATTTTGACATTTCCGGCCACACCACACCTCCACACCAGTGCTACCATGGGTCAAAAAGGGGCAAGGTTTTGCCGTTCGCTTATGCGGAATTCGACATTGGAGACGTTCGCACTTCGGTATTCGAGAAAGCCATTTTGCCCATACTGGGATCGACGAAAACCCTAATAACTATATATCAATTAGCTTTACTTGTATGCTCAAGAAATGATGTGAGTATAATACGTTACTTGTCATTCAAATCCATGTTTGATTTTAGCTCTGACATCTACCAACATGGCTTTCTATCTAGGCATTCTTGCATCTGTAATCCAATTATTTTCTAAAAAAATATATATCATAAATTCCATTGACCTGGGTTTGGCTGTTGACAGTATATACTTAGATTTTGCAAAAGTTTGGCTCAGTCCCACATGCAGTTTTTAATGATATAATGTATAAGACCAATATGAACCCATAAGTGATTAGATGCGTTCCCAATGGTTGCTAGAGGTATACAATTAGAAGTTAAAATTGTTTGAACTACAAGTCTGTTGGCAGAAGTGTAGCTGGCTCAACCAGTGTCTTGTGCTGGTATTACTAACTCGTGCCCTACCCTCTCAGCTCTTCAAGTGAAGAGACAAAAAAAAAAACTACCCTGCACAGAGCACTATAGCACTCAAGTTTTAGTTTAAAAACAAAAAGACACATAGCTTTTCTTTCTTAAAATGTAGTAAGCTGCTTGCTACAGTGCTCAGGTTTGACTGCAAACTTAATAATGGCTTTTAAAAGTTGATATGCATTAAACAGCGAATGTGAGATTGCACCCTGCAAACACTTTGCGGCCCCCTTCACCATACCTTACCTACACACTACTGTTTGTTTGTAACGTAATCCTCAAGGACCTGCTCTGGCCTCCTTACTTTTTGGCTTGTTGATGTCAGACTGCCTTGTGTTAAAAAATGTCTAGTCCAGCAAACTTGCTGATGACATTAAAATAGGTTGCATAGTCACCAACACTGAGGATCATCATTCTCTTAATAGCAGTTTGAACAGCTTAACTATTTGGTAAGAAACAAGTGCATGGCGATTCACTACGGATCACATAATCTTATCATAGCCACCCCACCCCCCATTTCGTGAGATCTTTACTTTATGGAGAATTAGTCCACATAAAAAGACTTTGTAATGAACGAAAGGTCCTTGAGGCAGAGTTTAAAAAGACTTGTAATCAATTTAAACAATGGGGCTATGGTAGCTCTTGTACTCAAGATGCATACTATAAAGCATCCACTAATCAGCTAGCCAGGGATGATAGACATGATATGGCCAGAAATAATAAATGGTATAGTAACATAAGAGGTGGACCTGGAAATAAATAAAATAAAATTATGTATTTTTGCTGTTTTTTCTAATACTGTGAAATATTACTGGGATTTTTTTATTTAAAGATAAGAGTTTGGTTGGGTTGCTCCCTGATAAATTATGTTTTTCCTACAAGAGGGACCATAATGTGAAGGACACGTGTTGGTTCATAGTCATTATACCACACCGGTTCTATATAGGAACATGGGTGTGGGATAGGTACCATTCCTTGTAAGCATTGTTCTGGTTGTACACATGTAGTTCAATTTTTTGACAGAATTAATTACCTGGTTTATACACCTAAGGAGTTATATAGCTGTAGTATAGAAGGGGTAGTATATGCACTGAAGTGCCCATGTAATCTTTTTTAAATAGAAGAAACAGAAAGAGCATTTAGAACCAGCTTTTTAGAACATTTGAGGGATATAAGAAACCAAAGGGTAGAAAATTCAGTTGCCATGCATTTTTCTTTCTGCTATAATGGAATGAAACATTTCTTCGGGGTACCATATTAGAAAAAGTAAAAGTTTTTATGGACAGTGATTTAAAACAGAGGCTACTTTTTAAAGAGAGTTTACTTATTCTGAAATAAGGTACTCAGACCCCTAATGGCCTAAATCTAGAATGCAATTGGAAAGCGTTTTTATAAAGTATAGGGTTCTTGAACTGAATTGCTTTATTTTACTTGATTATTTTTTTTAATTAATTGTTTAACTGCATTATTTTTATTGGTGGATTTTTTAATGCAGTGATGTATTTACCTGTGTGCTGGTTTTATGCTTTTTGACTCTTGAAAGGCCTTTTGGCCGAGGCGCTGGAGCTTGCATTGGTTTTTGCACATTAACGTCTGGGTTTCTTTCACTGGCCTTGGTCAATATTTAATATTTTTCTTCCTGTGTTACTTTGTGGCCTTTGTCATTTATCCTATTGTGAGAGACTCAAACATCTTTCCCTCTTTTTGACAGGTTGTAGATTACTCAGAGATGATTTAATTTTAGTTCACAAATGTCTATTTGACGAAGGTCTAGCAGCAACACTGGGTATTGAGTTTGTAATTCACAGTGTCAACAAAAAGAACAATAACTTTATGGTTAGTCTACCCACTGTCAGCTCAAAGCTGAAAAGCTCTTTCTTACACCACAGAGTACGAAGTCTATGGAATGCCCTATCCATAAATATAAGACTTATTGCTTATTTGGATATATTTATGTGGGCTTTAGATCCAATGGTTTAAGAATACTACACTGACATCAGGATAGACAGTAAGGCAAACTCTTAAATGGCCTGTATAGGTCCTGAGTCTGTATACAGCATCACTGAATTATTATTTTTTTCTCATTCCTATTATCCATTGATCTCAAACCCCTGTTTACTATTTCACTAACTGTGCATACACCCAGGGTCTAATCAATATTCATCACCATATATTTTACAGACCCTTACAAATAACACAGATCCACATTATACCAACAGGTCTAAAAATAACCGGTTTGGTAAAAAGACAGGGATGAAGTACTGCACCACTACCTTTAGGAATGGTCGTCCAGCTATACTTTCGCAATTATATTTGGATATAAATGAGATAGTAATACACCCCTATTACTTATCCAGCATCAGTAGAAGCCGCTGTTATGGCCATTCCTCAGCATTTTCCAGCAAGGAGAAACTAGTCCAAAACTTATAATAAGCATGAATTAGCAAGTACCAGTCTCCACCAAAACCCAGGCCTAACAAAGGAGCATTTATCAATTCAGACAAACACAGCTAATGACACGTCCAAAACAAGAAGACCTCTCCCTGAATTACTCTCCGTGGGATAGCTTAAAAGAACTAATGCTTATCCATCTTGGTGTACATAGTACATGCAATAAACCTGAGGAAAGTACAATTGCATAAAATTTTACCATAAAAGTAGATGCTCTTCCCTTCACTGTTGTAGTATTCCTTACTCTAGGGATCCCCTGCCAAGGGTAGCTCGACATCCAGCTAGTATACCAAAGCCTCAGGATTACTAGCACATTGTATGTTACATGTATGCTCTCCACTCAAGGTATAAAGCATAAATGTGATATACAGAGGTGACATATGGATATAACTACCCCAGAAATGAAAAGCCCCAACAGTCCAAGGAGTAAAGGAGGAATATGCGCAACCAGAAGGAAAAAAGGAAAAAGAAGTAAACAGGAGGAGGAGGAAGGAGGCAACGAATACTGCAACAGTGAAGGGAAGGACATCTACTGTTATGGTAAGATTTTACATAACTGTACTATGTCCTGCCATATCACTGTTGCACTATTCCTTATGCAAGAGAAGAGTACAAAAGCTCAAGAGGAAACTTGGGAGGAGGAAGGGTCCAGCAGAGCCCTCTAGAAAGCCATGCAGGACAGATCTGGCAAATCTAGCTCTAGTTCTGAAAGTTACATCCAGCTTATAATGTTTAGTAAAAGTATACACAGAAGTCCAAGTAGCTGCCTCAAGGATTGAATTGGTATCCAATCCTTTGAAAAAAAAGCACTAGAAGAAACCAAGGCCCTGGTAGAATGAGCCTTAACAGAAGTAGAACAGCTTTTCCCAAGAAAAGAGTACCAAAATGAATTGGCTTTAGAGATCCATGAAGAAACTCTTTGCTTAGAAATAGCCAAACCTAGGGACCTAGGCTGAAAAGAAACAAAAAGTTGCTGAGAGTTACAAATGGCTTTAGTTTTAATTAAATAATATTGGAGTTGTCTATGCAAATCCAAGGTGTGAAGGACTTTCTCACTAGCAGACTGCAGAGAAGGGAAAAAAGTGGGCAAATGAACAGACCAGTTAAGCGATAACTTATTAACCACCTTGGGTATAAAAGAAGGATTATTATGAAGAAACACTTTGTCCCTATGAAAAGGTACAAAATGAGCGACGGCCATAACGGCCTGAAGGTCAGACACCCATGTAGCTGAAGTAAGAGTCTTTCAAGTGCAATGTTTTAAGGTAGCCAAAGCTGCAGGCTCAAAAGGAGCCTGAGATAATTCTTCAAGAACAAAATTAAGGTCCAGGAAGGAGGAACTGACTTCCTGGGGGGCCTAATAAGAAGGATACCTTTAAGAAATTGTTTGTCCTCAAACCTAGAAGCTAAAGGAGGAGTCAAAGGCACATGAGCAGAAATAGCTGACAGGTGGGCTTTAACTGAAGATTATGCCAACCCAGCATTGAACAATTCACACAAATATGAAAGAATCAAAGGAACTTCCACAGAAAGTGGATTCAGATTATAAGCAAGACACCAGACTGAAAATCTCTTCTATTTAGACAAACAGGATTTCCTGGTAGTGGGTTTCCTGACTTCCTGCAGAACCCAGAGTATATCCTCAGAAACAAATGTGCCTAGAAGAGATCAAAATTCTTATCATTCACAATGTCGGGTGAAGAGTGGACATGTGAGGATGGATGCGAGGCAGCTTGTCTTGTGTGAGTAGGTCCACCGTGTGAGGCAACTTGTGGTGATTGCCCTTGGCTTGGTGCAGAAGAAGAGAGAACCATTGCTATCTGGGTCAAACGAGAGTCACCAACAAGATTTTGGAGGAGTCCTGTTCTATCTTGAACAGGACCCTAGAAATGAGGGAAGGCATAAAGAAACATCCCTTTCTGAGAGAAAGAGAGGGTGCCCACCTTCCAAGCCAGAGGATATGGGACTCTGGTGCAAAATGGCAGAAGTTGTTTGTTCAGAGGGGAGGCAAAAAGTTCTACTTGAGGAGTACTGCACTATGAAGCATCCATTTGTGACACTGTGTTATGGGCCTGCTCAGAAAGTCATAGGTTCATAGGTAGGTACTAGGCTATCGGCCCAAGGGCCTAAGTAAGCCTAGCCAACAAGGTTCCCTGACTTACACCACCCAAGAAGTTATGTTCCTGTGCCACTGTCGAGCAGACACACAGAAGTGATCCCCGGGTTGTATTTCCTATTTCCCATCCACTCATCAAGATTTTTCTTGAAGAGTGCTAATGAAGAACTTTGCTTGACACAGATGGGTAGCCTGTTCCAGCGTATGGGAAGTCTCTGGGACAGGAATCTATCCCTCCAGCATATCCTGTTTATTGCGGTGACAAGGTTTAGGTCCCTAGAGCGTGTAGCTTGGAGGGATTGGGATTTCTTTAGGTGTAGCATGTCCAACAGCTCTGGGTTTGACATAGCTTTAGTCTGCTACAATGTTCTGTTCTGAAGGAATATAAATAGCTGAAGAGTCACCTGACACTGGACAGCCAGATCCCAAACCTGAAGAGCATATCTGCACAACAGGCAAGACCGAGACCCCCTCATTTGTTGATGTACCACAATTGTGGTATTGACTGTAAAGATTTTGAGAGGGTCTGGAAGAATAGAGAATGGAAGGCTTGAAGACCCAGAAGAAGAGCTCTCATCTCTTTAATGTTGATATGGTCCTTCCTCTGGTGAATGGACCAAAGGCCCTGAAATATTAGATGGCCAAAAGAAGCTACCCACCTCACATCTCAGGCACCAGAAAAGAGTTCCTGAGAGAGGACTGGAGGCTGAAAAGGAAGCCCTGGGTTGACAGACAGTTGATGAATCCGCCACTGAAGCTCTAGCTTGAGGCATGGAAGAAAGGGAATTGGGAAGTCCAAAGGATGAGAATGTTGACGCCAGATTGACTTTGGGAAGCACTGTAGCTTTCTCATGTGAAGCCAGGTTACAGGAAGCATAGGAACTGTGGAAGCCATGTATCGCAGAGCCTTTAGAAACGCCCTGGCTTTAATTGAGACCAGAGGCAGAAGGGACTGTAAAAAGACAGAGTCAAAGCCTTAGGAGGCATCAGGGATGCCAGCATAGGAATAGTGTGGAGCCTGCATCCGAGAAAAACATGATCCTAAGAAGGAGTCAGGGAGGAGTTTTGAAATTTACTGTAAACCCTAGGCTCTGCAAGATGCAAACGGCATAGTGGAGGTGCTGAAGCAGGGTCTCTGGAGAGAAAGCCTGAATAAGCAGGTCGTTCAGCTAAGGAAAGATTTGTATTCTTCTCATCCTGCAAAAAGCAAACACAGCAGTGAGGCATTTTGTGAAGACCCTCGGGGCAGTAGAGAGGCCAAAGAGCAATGCAGAGAACTGAAAATGCAAGGAAGAAACAGATAAAAGCAAAAATTTTCTGAAATGGACATGAATAGGAATATAGAGATAGGCATCCTTGAGATCTAGGAAATCCTAAGGTAGAAGAAGAGGAAACAAGGTTTGAAGGGATAACATTCTAAAGGTAGGAACCTTTAAAAGGGTGTTCAGCTAAGAAAGACCCAGAATGGGTTTCTATGTGTCTTCTTTCCTGGGAACCAGAAACATTCTGGAATAAACCCTCTTCCCCTTTTGAGGAGCAGAGACCACTTTGGTGGTGTTTTGAGACAAAAGGCTCTGAAGAACATCCAGAAAAAAAAGGGCAGCTCTTCCCGAGGATGCTGAGGAATGCCCAAAAAAGGAGGAAAGGATTTCCATACCATATAACACACCTGATGAATGTTGGACAGAACCCAAGAACTTTGAGTGATCCTTAACCTATTGTCAAAAAACATGGAAAGACGAAGAGACAGAGCAACTTGACTTAGGATGGAGAAAAGAAGATAATCATACAAAACCTGGCTTGTCTGGAAAAGGAGACTTCTGAGCTGGAGAAGTCTGAGTAGACTTAGCAGGAGGAGCCCTTCTAGTATCCTTTTTACCAGTGGAAGAAAGACAAGACAGTTTACATACAAAGCAGGTTTGGAGGGATAACTCCTCTGAAATTTGGGAAAGGGGGAAATAGTACTCCTACAAAGACTTAAATTTCTCTGAATTTGTGCAGAACTGATAAAGCAGAGTTTATCTCCTGGCTGTGTTGGATTGTATAACCATTTGATATAAAAATTGATAAGTATACTTTTTGCACTTCTTTTGTACAGAGCAGCAGTTATATATTTGCTTTGTTGTTTGTGTCCTATTTTGTCTGCACTGTTTGTTTCTCAGGGTAGTTCACTAGCTAGTTTCAGGTGGGGGGTTGACTTTGCTTTCATTTGAGCCAGCCCACCTTAGGTGTTTAGCTATTAGCCAACACTCCTGTTTTATTTGATAGCCTGATGTGTATTCTCTGTATAGGATTCCTACAAAGACTTACATTTCTCTGAATTTGTGCAGAGCTGATAAAGCAGAGTGGGCTGTTTTGGACTGTGTAACCATATGATATACAGACTGATAAGTATACTTTTTGCACTTTTTTGTACTGTACAGCAGTTATACATTTGCTTTGTTGTTTGTGTCTTACTTTTTTGCAGTTTTTCCTGCCCCTCCCACCCAAGTGTTGTTGCAGTCTTAAACTTGGTGGGCTTGGAATTAACCACCCCTGCTGTTAATTTGATTTTGGACACTCCTCCCAGTCCCATCTCATTTGACCACTCTTCTGACTGCAGTGAGATCACTTATGTAGGACTACCCCTTAGTTCCTTAATCTTGCACTATCTTCTGTTTCCTCCATCTCAACTTAAAAAAAATTACACTTTATTCAGCTACTTTTACTGTAATTGTGTTCTTCCTACTTTATTACCTTATTTTTGCTGTGTACTCTGAAGTGTTCAAGTGCTTTTATTCTGCTGCATTTATTACTGCTTAGTTAGTAGCATGATTAAACGTATCTGTTATTCTAGCATCTTATTTTGGTTTTAGCACTTGTGCTTCATCCCAGTTACTTTACATTTAACAAGGCTCCTGTGGTCTACACTCCTGTGGACAAATCCTTATCAAAACCCTTTCTTCATAAGTCCACCCAAACATTCAGAACACTATGTCAGGACAATTCCCATCAGCTTCTCCTGCCAGCCTGGTTGACATGGGCATACTGAGACAGTGTAGCAACTGCCTCATGTTTACTAACAGCCCTCTTCTCCTAGCACACAATTCTTCTACTTGTGAGAAATGCATGTACATCAGTAACCTGGAGTCCATGCTCTCTCACATGTACTGGAACTACTCCAGGTGCAACTGGCAGTTGGCAAGACACCCATCCAAGTTATAGCCAGCTATAGACCTCCCTCCATGACTCAGGATACCCATTCCTCTTACCTGGATCTACTTGATTCCATTAAGGTACCCCCTAACACCCTGATCCTTGGTGACTTCAACTACCCCACCACAGACTAGGTGAAACTATTCCTTCACTAATGTAGTCACTCAAAGATTCCTTGACTTCATCATTTCTAACGCACTAGACCAGCATGCCTCATCCCCCACAAGGGGAGATAACATTCTGGACTTGGTTCTCACCAACATTGGCGACTGCTGCACTACTCCCATAGTATGTTCCTCCCTGTTGAGATAAGATCATCGGACCATCTCATTCGATGTTTGTATCCCACACAACTGTAATCAAGCTAAAAACTTCTCAAAAGCTGACTACAACCTCCTAAGGGAAGGTATCTGCTGCTTCACACGACCGTCCCCCTCAGAGGATGCATACAACTATGCTGAACAATATGTCAATGCAGTATACAAGCA
This sequence comes from Protopterus annectens, assembly GCF_019279795.1. NCBI lineage: Eukaryota > Metazoa > Chordata > Ceratodontiformes > Protopteridae > Protopterus > Protopterus annectens. Next base: position 1,270,021,296 of record NC_056728.1, read on the forward strand.
CCTGTACAACTGCATGGACTCAGCCATACCCAACAGAACTAAAACCTGCTCCTCAAGGAAACACAAACCTGTTTGGTGGACATCCTCTATCAAAAGGCTTCACAACAAAAGATAGAAACTTTTTGTCAAAGGATAAAAAGGAACATATTCCAAATTGGAAAAAAACTCCCTCCTTAACCTCAACAAGCAAATTAGATCACTAGTGAAAGCCTCCAAAGCCAATTATGAATCAAAACTAGCCTCCAAAACAAAGGGAAACCACAAAGCCTTCTTCAGTTATGTCAGGAACCTCCATGTCCAACCTGCTAGCAGACAGGTTCAGCGCAAACGTCAGCCCCCTGTGTCCCACCAATGGCCCTTTCAACAACCCCGATACCTGGCCTGCACCTCACATCTCCGTAGATCCAAGGCAAAGAACACAGCTTCCATGGGACCTGATAGTATCCCAGGCTGTATTCTGCACCATCTCCAGCAAGAACTGGCTTTGCCACTGAGCACCCTATTCAACCCCTGCCTAAGTACAGGCTTCATTCCAGCAGAGTGGAGAACTGCCATTGTCATCTCCTTGCACAAAGGTGGTGCCACTACTGACCATGGAAACTATAGCCCCATTAGCTTGACAAATCTGATCTGTAAAGCCATGGAGCATAATATTATGGATCTGATAAACAAACAAGGACATAGGCAATCTCCAAGCACTAGACCCCATCCAGTTCAGATTCGTCAAGGGCAGGTCTTGCCTGCTGAACCTGGTTGACTTCTTTGAGACTGTCACCAAGGCTCTGGATGAGGTAAAGTCAGTACATAGGGCTTACCTTGACCTGGCCAAGGCCTTTGACACAATCCCCCACTCGGGCATCAATGAAAAGCTAACAAAACTTGGTGTAAATCCCTAACTCATCAGGTGGGTGGCCAAATGGTTCACCGACAGGACCCTCAAAGTCAAAATAGGTGCCTCCACCTCCGATAGCAGACCTGTCACTAGTGGAGTTCCCCAGGGATCTGTCCTTGGACCCCTACTGTTTGGCATCAACTTCTCAGAGGTCCAGGCAAAGACAAAAGGCCTGTGGTTGACCAAGTTTGCAGATGACTGTAAGTTGGGTGCTGTCACTGCCTCCCCAAATGATGTTAACATACTGCAAGAGGGTCTCACACCAACTAATGACTGGTGCCAAAGTCATGGCCTCAAGCTAAACCCAAAAAAAGTATCATCATACTATTCAGCCAAAACACAGACCATACTGATTACCACATCAATGGCAACCCCGCAAGCACACAACCTGAGGTGAGAGACCTGGGCACTGAGGTTGATAACCTCACATTCGACCGTCATGTAACGGCAGTGGTCAGAAAAGCCTTTTACTTGGTTCATCTAAGTAAAGGGATTGCATCCAGAAAAAAAGGAGGTTATTACCTCTCTATACTCCTCCCTCATTAGACCAATAATTGAGTATAATGCCCTGTTTGGTATGTACCTCTCCAAACATCTGCACCAACTGGAAAGGTCACTGAAATACATCACAAAGAGAATCCATGGCATCCAACACCTGTCCTATGTGGACAAGCTCAAATCATTATTACTCTATTCAGTATCGCACAGATTGCTCAGGGGTGATCTGTGTCTCGCCTACAAGGCAATCTCGGACCCTGCCCCACTTGAGATGCTCTATATCCGTAAGTCTAACTCCTCACGTATTACCTGCCCAAAAGGCCTGAATCTAATATGCAACATCAACAAAACCTGCTGGAGAGATGGGTTTGTCTCCCAGAGGCTGCCCTGTATCTGGAATAGACGTCCCATACATGTCAAACAGAGCACCTTGCTGGCCCTCTTCAAGCACAACCTTGATGAGTGGATGGGGAACCACAAAATGTGTCCCAGGCGTTCCACCCGTGTCCCTCATTTACAGGGGTGACAGGTGCTGAGGTTTCTTTTTGGGGATAAACTCTTGGCTAGGCTTGTAAGAGTCTCAGGGCCATTAGCCTAGTAACCTCCTATGATCATATAAAAATATGTTTCAATTCCTGCAAGGCCTTACCCTTCTCTTGCAAAGACTTAAAAAGCTCAGCAGCAGTAACAGAACCAAAGATATTTCAGTTGTCAGGAGGAGCATCCATCAGCTTAGGCGTAACATCATTAAGCAAAGGGCTGGAAGCAAAACAGAGAATAATGTCTTAAAACAGAACCAAAGGCAGCAGCTCTAGAAGAAGCATTAGCTGCATCATGACTACATTTACTATACTGATGAGCTACTTGAGAAGAGAATCCCAACAAGAGAGGGCTGAAGCCTTCTACTCAGAGTCAGAAAGGTCAAAAATAACCTGAAAGGCCTGGAAAAGAAAATATAAAACATACCCGGTCATATGGGTTTGGAAGTTAATAGCCTGAAATACCAGGGTAGCAGTAATGTACACCTTGTTGCCTAACCTTTCTATGGGGCTACTATTCTTGTCTGAAGGGTGTAATTTAGTAGAAGGTAATAGCTTGGCAGATTTGTCTGAAGAAACATAAACAACAGAGGGATCAGCAGATGGACATTTGTACAGAAATTTACAATCAGGCACCTTATAAAACCTATCAGGGTTTCTTAGGAGCTGGGGGTTGAGAGTCAGGAGACTGAGAAGCTGAGGAAACAAGGCAGCAAGGACAGGAGGAACAGCAGAAGGCTTAGTAGACTCCATCTGGAAGGGTTCATAATATCTCTTCTGGACATCAGAAACCTGGGTGCAGTCCCATTTAAAAAATTCCATCACCCAAGAATTAGTATCCCCAAAGGAAAGTTCTTCAGAGCGGGAGTCTCGACTAATGGAGTCCTCTTCCACAGAACCATATTCTAATGGGGAAGGAATCTGAGAGGAATAGGCTAAAGACTCTTCTTCAGAGTCCAATTTCTCATCAGAAGAGTCTTGTTCCCTGGATCTCTTAAGAGGAGTGGAAGACCAAGGAGGGGCAGGAACAGAAATTTCCTGTGGGACTTCAAGGCCATGTGTACATTAAACAATCTCTGTGTGAAATCCTGCCACTCATGCTGAGGATCGTTAGGAGCACTGAAAATATGTTTTGTTTCCTGCTTCTTTTTCAAGGGTATGTTAATCCTAAAGATCAACATAGTAGGAATCTCCTCCCTGACAAGAATCTGCAGAATACCCCTCAGTCTCTTGGATTTGATCAGCTGCAGTTCTCCCTCAACAACCATAATAGATGTCTGCAGAGCCTCCAAGGACATGGGAGACAATGGATCCATGCCAGCCTTGAAACGGTCCCAGTAGAGGAATCTGACAGAATGACTGGATGATCCTCTGGCCTTTCAGCAGCCTTGAGAGAGACATCTGAGGAAGGCGGTACAGCAGCTGAATCTGACCTAACTTTTTTGGTCTTCTTGGCAGAAGGCTGACCCTCGGGCCTGGACGATTCTGCCACTGTACCTTGCGCCAACAACTTAACAGGCTGGTTCTCAAAGTAAATGGATAAAGATAACATATGACTAAGAAGAGTTTTAAGGACAAACACCTGACAAATTGGGCATGACATATGGTCAGGAGAAGCACCCAAACAAAACACCATTTGTGATGGTCCTTATGGGGAATCTGTCTCCCAAACTGACATTTTCCCCTTTCTGGATGACATGTAACCTCACAAATAAAGTAAATATATTCAAGATAAGAAGAAAAACCCCAATGGGGCATTTACTTGAACAGCTTGATAACCAGCAGACGAAGGAACATTCAGACCAAAGATGGCATTCGGACTGGCGGCAAAGAAGATCTGAGGTAGGTACATCACCTTTATGCCCTAGGCTGTGAGCGGGGAGCATACATGTGACATACAACATACTAGTAATCCTAAGGCTTTGGTATACTGGTCAGACGTTGAGTTACCTTTGGCAGGGGATTTCCATCCCCTATATCACTAGGTGGGTTGCAAACTGGCTCACAAATAGAATTCACAGTGTGAAAGTAGCTGACTCCAAGTCAGACTGCTGACCAATCAATGAGTAGAGTCCCACAGAGATCGGTCCTGGGTCCTCTCCTGTTTGGTATTTACTTCTCAGAAGTCCAGTCCAACATGAAGGGACTCTGGCTGACAAAGTTTGCAGATGATTGCAAGTCGGGTGCCATTATTAACTCACCAGGTGATGTTGACATCCTACAGAAAGGCCTTACTGAGATCAACGACTGGTGTCAGTACCATGGCCTTAAGCTCAATGCCAAAAAATGTGTCGTCAACCCCGTTGGGAAAAACCCAGTTCCCATGAACTACCACATTGATGGTAGTCCACTAAACACAAAAGGTGTTATAAGAGATCTGGGAACACAGGTTGACAGCAACCTCTCTTTTGACCACCACACTGCCACTGTGGTCAGAAAGTCCTTCTATGTGGCATGTCTCATTACTAAGGATTTTGCATCCAGGAAGAAAGAGGTAATTGTCTCCCTCTCTTCCCTCATTAGGCCAATCATCGAGTACAATGCCCCATTTGGCATGAACCTCACTAGACACCTGCAACAATTGGAGAGGCCGCAAAAGTATCTCACAAACAGGATCCTAGGTCTTAAATACTTGTCCTATATGGACAGACTCAAAAAAACCCAACTATTCTCTGTCTCATATTGCCTTCTTAGAGGTGATCTCTGCTTGACTTATAAAGCCATGTCTGACCCAGCTCTGTTAGAAATCCTACATCTAAAGAAATCCCAATCCCTCCCACCACATGCTCCAGAGACCTCAACCTCATTACCACAATCAACAGAACGTGCTGGAGAGACAGGTTCATAACCCAGAGACTGCCCATGCTATGGAACAGACTTACCATACATGTCAAACAGAGCACCTCACTGGCCCTCTTCAAGAGAAATCTTGATGAGTGGATGGGAAATAGAAAATTCAGTCTGGGGATCACTCCAGTGGCTCTACTTGACAGAGGCACTGGAAACTAAGGTTGGTTGGCATGATGCCAGGGTAATCCTATGGGCTAGGCTTGTAAAGGCTCCAGGGCCATTAGCCTAGTACACACCTAAGAACCTATGAATACTGCAACAGTGACATGGAAGGACATCTATAGGCATTCACTGATCTTTGAGTCTGATATTCCAGTTATCATGGAAACCTGCCTAAAAATCTTATATTAAACGTAGTGACATTAATAGGGCTGTTTGCTACATGTTCTACCAAGACAGGACTCACAAAGTACAGAATGGTCTATGTTGTTAAATGTAGTCTAAATAAGAAATAAAACCCTACAAGGCAAAACAAAAAGGAAATCATTGTAATTAACGCCCCACTATGAAATCATAAATCCTGCACATATTTACATTCATCCTACACAACTTCACAGTATTCCGAAGTAATCTCTATAATGGATACCAGAGTAGTAACTTAAAGTGTTAAGGCTAGGAGTTGTAACCTGGACTGGGTAAAACTTACCACTCTCTCTACACAGGATACCATACAACTCCAAGGCCTCATTCAGTTGCTGACCCAACTTAAAATGATAAAAAATGAGATATATAAAGCATACTAAACTGGATGCTGTCATCATACATTTCTAATATTAATTCCATGGAGATGTTAGCTAAATCTACCAGCAATCATCAAGCAATATTTGCATTACTCTTGATCATAGTTATTTGAGTGGAAGAAGCATGAAAAAGCTAGACTGGGACACAATTAAGCAAATTATCTTAAACATGAAACAGCAGCAGCACCATCTGAACCAGTTTCCTTCCTTAGAGTGTTCTATTAACTACTTTACTAATATAAATCATATATTTAGACAACATATCAATAGTGATTTTTTTTTTTTTTGTAGAGAAACATGGTTTTCAACCCTGGTTGACTGAAAAGCTAAAAACTTGAACCATTTTAGTTCTGCATTAGCAACATTTAGAGTAACCCAACCTCCTTAGTAGGAGTTCAGGACAGACTAAATCAAAAGCTTTTGAGAGGTCTAACAAGACAGCCCTGGTTAATACCTGTAAGTTCAAATAACTATATATTTTATTTAAGGAAAGGACAGCTGTGCCAGTACTATGCCTAGGATGAAATCCTTGTTGAGTTGCAGAGAGACAGTTGGTGGCAATTAAGTGATGCACAATTTGTTTATTAATACATTTTTTAATATTTTGGACATAGGAGATAAATCTGCTACAGGTCTGCAGTTAGACTGAGTTAATCATGGCCTCCTTTGTACATTGAGATGAAGTATGATTGCTCCCAGTGTTTGGAGACATATTGTTCAGCGTCACCTATTAATAAGAATTAATACTGGATAACATATGGAATTTGAGGCAAACTTAAGGCATTCTGAGGGAAGCTGGGCTGGAACAATACTGTTATTTTTAAAGATTATGTACAAGTCTTATGTGCTGTGCAGAGAATGGTTGTAGTATGAAAAGACCACAAGCAGTTGTGGAGTCTTACTGCTTTGATTAGACTGATGTTGTGCAAAAGATGCAACACGTTTTAGAAAGTCAACATTATTTTGCAGGCACTAAAGAAATTTGACTCATTTAGGATTGGATGGGGTTGAGTTTTAGTACCTGGGTTTATTAGGATGTTAATAGCTTTCCATAAGTTTTTTGGTGGCTATTGAAGTTAACTGTCTGAAGTTTTGGCTAATAATTTTTCTCAGACAGCTGGGTTATAGGCCTCATCTTCTTTTTGGGAGTCCTGTAGGTGTGGACAGCAGATACAAGCTGTTGCTGTCTCCATATGTCCATGCTTGATTCCTTTCAAACAGGGTTTAGCATAATGGTTAAAGTTTTTTTTCTCAAAGGGACAAGGTAAAGGGTTTGATTCTGATCTAAGGTTATTGGATAGGCTTAAAATGGCCCTTTATGGCAGTTACCCTAGTATTCACCTATGAACTTAAGTTAAAGCTTCACTACTTAGCCAAGTGGCTTAAGAATACTGGATTTCATTTTATGATAGTGGAGCTAGATGATTTAAGATGCTTAAGAAGGTGTTGTTAAAGCAGCTGACAGCTTCATTTAGTGGGAGGTGTTTTAATGAATTACAGTTAGATAGATGTGGTAAAGAATTAAAAGCAGAATTAAAGAAAAAACTATTTTGAAAACTGGCCCATGTGCAGGCAGTCTTCTTGATTGTTTTGGTTTGTGTCAAAATAACATAGGTTAAGTGGTAGTCACTAATAGAATCAGAAAGGGTACAAGCACCATAGGCATATTTAATGGTGGATATTAGAATCCAATTCAAGATACTTTATTTTGGGGTAACCTTCTCTATTCTAGTGAGTTCAGTAATAAGATGGGCAAGGCAACATAAGTTATTAGAAGAATGTGAGCCCTTTTGGGATTCATTGTTAGATATTGTGTTCTAGTCAATGTTAATTTCTCCCAAGATGATTAAAATATTTTTTTTGTGTTTATGGTAATCCGAGACAGTATTTCTTTCAGGATGCTAGTTTATTTGTAATACTACTTGAAGGTACAAAAGACAGTAATGATGTGCATGGTATGATAAACATTAATTTTCAAGGAAACATCTTCTGATAAAGAGAAGATGCTAAGTCGTTGTACTGAGTTACTAAAATAACACAATAATTTAAGTCACAGGCAGAAAGGATAATTAAAAAGTGCTCATAAATGCAGTGGATGTTGCAAATAGAATGGATAAATGCTAGACAACTGTACTAACTGCTACATGGCCTTTATCTCCCATCTGCTCAATAAAACAAATTGACAAAATGGCAATAATGAACTCATTCCAAAATTCTAATGCACTAGTTATGCAACTGAGACACAACAGTACTCCTATTGACTGGAAAAAGTAAGGTACTAAATGCACAACTACACACTGCCAAACTATGTAAAAATGTAGGTAAAACTTGCTCATATAGTTGTAAGTAAGTCCAGGTGACTTATAAAGTCTGTACATAGTTTACCTACCCCTCTATCAATAGTTTAGCAAACACCACAAAAAGGCAGACAGCAGTATACTTAAGAAGGATCAACTAAAACACCTTAATGCTAAAGTAATTCCTGAAGACAAGTCACTCCAAATATAAATGAGGCACATTATCTTCCTGTAATATGCAGTATGCAAATAAACTTGTACAGAATTCTGTAACACCACTAAACCTTGAAATGGTAGTAGTAATAATAATAATAATAACAATAATAATAGTAACAATAATAACAGTAGTAATAGCAGCATTAATAATAACAACAGGGTTGGGGTTAGCACAATAGCCAAGGTGTTTACCTTACAGACACAATGCACAGGGTTTGATTCTCATGAAAGAGAAATTGTTAAGGCTTAAAATGCCAATGGCCTGCAACAGCAGTTAGCCTAGTACTTCCTATGAATAAAAACACCACTTGAACTGACTCTTTGAAAAGTACAAGTCTGCTGTCCTAAATCTTTACTACTTCAGATTTTAACCCTGGGATTCAGAAAGAAACCTACTATGGACACTAACAGCTGCAGCCAAAGGGGACTGTTTCTGCAACTGTGGAAAATATAATTCAGAAAATGTTAGCTGCAATGAAGAGAGACCTAATTATTGGTAACTGTGCATATCTCTGAATCATGCGGTGTTACCGCTAGTCCTAATCAGCACTTTCCTGCAGTAATCATCTCTGGCTGTCCATGCATCACTTTAGCACAGGTGCCTCTTTCAGTCATTCGCCCATACATACATGGACACATCGACATACTTCTTACCTGTCTCTTAGTTTATTGCTTCCCTGCACCTCATAAATCATGGATGATTACAGTCAGTCAACACTGCCAGATATTAGAGTTTCATTCTTCTTATTGTTCAGAAACTGCACTGTGATGCTAACCTGTTGTTATATGAACTTTTTTTTTCAAAAACATTTTTATTTTGTTTTCATTATAAACATACGCAAATGTACATACAACAAATACAATAAAACAATAACTTTTCTGGCAATTGCAAGAATAGACCAGAGTAACTGAATCCGAGACTTAGGTATTACATTAGGTATAGGAAAACTGAATAGGATTAGTGAGTTAGAAATATGATAATTATTAGACCATAAAGCATTTACAAAATATCTGAAGCCTTTCCAGTATTGAACATTTCTACATTCAATGAACATGTGAACCCAGTTGGCCTCTAGTAATTCATCATATTTCCAACTTTTACTTTCACTGTTTTTGAGTATAAGACTTATTTTATGTGGAGTATAGAAAGTCCTGTTCATAAATTTCCATGTATACAATCTCCAATATAATGAAGAAGAGGTACCATACGTAGAATTCACTAACATTTTTTTGGATTCATCAGATATTTCTTCTCCATTTAATCTTTACATAGTAATTCCAAAAATCTGAGTCAAACTTTAGAGTGTCTTCTCTTAGTATCTTGTAGATAGGTGAAATACTTAATTTTTGATCATCTGTCTTTTCAAGACACCTAATAAAAAGCTGAATCAAACTAGATATAGATTCAGTCTCTAGGTTGACGTAATGAGTGTATAAACAACAAACTGCCTTGACTATTATAAAAACTACATAAAAGAGAGTTTAGTGGTTTAATACTCTTATTCTCAATAAACTGATGCCAGGATATCAAGTTATTTTCCTTTAATTTTTGCATTGCATTGATGTTGAAAGAATCTAGGCAATCAGGGGAGTGTGCTATAGGGAATACAAGAAATAGGAATTGTTTAATGTTGTAATTACAATCAATTATATTTTTAAAGCTATTAAATATTTGATTAATGCCATAAGAAAATGATCAAACTTCTTATTAAATAAACAAAATTCACATAAAAGCCAATTAAATCGACTTATTCCATATTGTTCCTTAAACTGATTTTCTATAGTTCTGACGTCAGTTATATGAATCTGATGTATTGTTTTACAGACAGATATATAGGTAGGTGTGATCCAGTGTAATATTACATTAATTATAACTGATTTGGAATAAAGATCTAAGCTACGGAATGCTATCCCATTACTGGCCCAAGCTCTAATGTGCCATTTATATGCAATCCTAGGTTTTAAGGGGAACCATAAAAATTTAAGTAGCATGGAATCTAATTTTTAAATAAGTTTTTGGGAGGAGGTAGTATCAATGACTATATATATAACAAAATTTTAGGTAAAATTATCATTTTAATTAAAGAGAGCCTATCCTCCATTGTGAAGAAAATGTTATTCCATCTTTTGATTAGTTCACTAATGGTGGTTATTAAATTATTGCACTTTAGTTTAACAGACTCTTTCCATGTACTCTTTATACTGACACCCAAATATTCTAATACATCATTCGCCCAATTATAAAGGCTATTTTCTCTTAGGTTTTTGTTGAACTTTTTATTAATTAGCAATGTTTTGGATTTATTATGATTAAATTTAAGCCCTGAAATTCTTTCAAACTTGCTTAAGGTATTTATAACATCATGCAAAGAACCATCAATATCACCCAATGTTAACAACATATTATCAGCAAATAACTGTATCTTAGGACAATAGTCCTTATTAATTTGAAAGCCTTTTATATTTTGCTTGTTTCTGATATATGTAGCAAAAGGTTCCATTGAAAGAGCAAACAATAACGGTGACAAAGGACAACCTTGTCTAGTTCCCTTGAGGATTTCTAGTAGTGAGGACAGACATAATCCAATCTTCACATAAGCTTGTGCCTACTATAAATTTTCATTAATAAGTTGACTAAATCTAAGGAGAATTCAAAACCAATCAGAATTCTTTGTAGATAAGACCAACTAATAGCATCAAAAGCCTTTTCAATGTCTAGGCTGATAATAATTATCTGTCTTTTGTATTTGCATGCTATGTTTATTAATGATAGTAATTTAGTAATGTTATCTTGCACTTTTCTATGAAGAATGAACCCTGTCTGATCATTATGTATTAGATTAGGTAATATTTTCTTTATCCTATTAGCTAATATTGTAATGAAAATTTTATAATCTGTGTTTAGTAACAAAATTGGCCTATATGAATCACAAGATTTGGGGTCCTTACCTTGTTTTAATATGGGGGAGATTATTGAGTATTCCCATGATGGGGGTGTTATATATTTTTGCTTAACCATAGTAAAGGCACTCATCATTTTCTTTATTATATATTCAGGAAAAATCTTATAAAGTTCAGGAATTATTCCATCCAGTCCTGGAGCTTTATTATCTTTTAAATTTTTTATTTGCTCTTTCATTTCTGTTAGTGTTATTGGTTTATTTAATATGTTATTTTGTTGCATTGACACCTTAGTAGTTATATTTTCTTAAATAAAAGTATTTATTACATTAACTGTCTCCAAAAGTGGTTATCTTTATAGTAGTTTTTGAACCCTTCTAATATGCCCAACAAGTCAAATGTACTCTTAACTGAACCACCACTTTTATATTTAATCTCATTAATAAGATTTTGATTCTTTATTTTTTTGTATCTTACTGCTATTTTATCTAGATATTTGGGATTTACAGCATAAGATTGTAATTTCAATTTTTCCAGGTTTATGGCTACCTTATGATTCAGAGCTTCTAAGTATTTTTGATTTAACTTAGTAATTTTGTTATGTGCTACTTTGTTATTTGGTTTTGGTCCATTTTTATCTTGTCTATGTTTTTTTGTATGTCTAAAAGTTCTTTGTCCCACACTCTCCTTTTTTTTAAGGTACCAAGGTTTTATTCTACCGTACATATATAAACTTTAAAGGTTTCCTACAGTATAGTATCAGTCACTTCACCATTACCATTTGTTTCCATAAACATGTCTATTTCTTTCATTATCCATTCCCTAAAGTCATTTAACTTAGTTATGTAAGCAGGAATTCTCTGTAGAAATCTTAAATCATCTGTATGTGTAGTTAATGTAAAGTTTATAGCATTATGGTCTGAAAGTGGACAAGTCATTATAGATACGTCACTTATTTTAGAGTATATATTATTTGATACAAAGACCTTATCAGTGTTTGTTTGTGTACCAAACTGATATGAATAGTGAGTATAGAAAAATGTTCTCTTAGACCACATATATCTTGAAGGTTCATCTGGCTTGTAAACTAATTTAACTTCTTGGCTTGAGAATAGTTTTATTTTACCATTTTTAGAAGTATCACTGTCTGATAATAGGTTAAAATCACCTGTTGCTATAATTTCCCCTTTTGCATTTAAAGTAATCAGGTCCAGATATTTGTCAACGTATTTAGTACTCAGTCCTGGTATCCAGTATGTGGTATCCAGTATGTATTAATCAAAGTATAATACTTCTTACTGATTTCCAAAATAACCATGCTTAGCATCCCATCTTTATCTGAAACTGTATCTATAATTCTTGGCATAGTATAAGTATTTTTCCATAGAATAAGAGTGCCCCTTCTCTTAGTCTGAAAACATGAATCAGCCAGAATGGTACAGACATTGAATGAGAATTTTTGAAGATCTTTTTTTAATACATGGGTTTCCTGTAAAAAGATGATCTGGGCTTTATACATTTTGATATAGTTAAGCAAACCAGCTCTTTTGACATTATTGTTCAAACCATTAACATTTAATGATAAACATTTATAAGCCACTGATATAAAAAGAAGTTATGTACTCACCATAACGTTCCATCTGAGTAGGTAACTTCATTTGTCAGCAACCTGTGGGTATCGGATCCAATCCCGGATCCGAGCCGGCAGCTTTCCAAGTTAAAGATCCAAGCTCTCAGCTCCTTCTCCTTACCCATAATACCCTGCTACCTCCCTCCAGTCCTCAGATCGAGTTTGCCAAATTATCCACCAAAAACAGTCAAACATACTCGAAAGAGAAACATTAACCTGATGCGTGACAGAAGGAAAACATTCCGTCATGAATATGACCACGAAACAGGCTAGGGGGAAGGAGGGGGGGGTCGGTTGCTGACAAATGAAGTTACCTACTCAGATGGAACGTTATGGTGAGTACATAACTTCTTTATCTGAAGCAGTTAACTTCATTTGATCAGCAACCTGTGGGACAGAGTCCCCAGCTACCAAAAACCTGGGAGGTCCTCAAGGAAGGATATTCCGGAGCACTGCGGAGCCAAATGCTCCCCTACCTCTGGATATCAGACCCAGCTTATAATGAGAAACGAAGGTATGAGAAGAGGCCCAAGTAGCCGCTGAACAGATGTCATCTAACGGAACTCTTGACCAAAATGCTGCAGAGGTAGCCATAGAACGGGTAGAGTGAGCATGAACCCCCAAGGGTTCTGGCCGACCAGAATCTGTATATGCGTGTAAGATGCAGTGGGATATCCACCTAGCTAAGGTAACTTTCGTAATAGGCTTGCCTAAGGAAGGCTTAGCGAAAGACACGAAAAGCTGCTCCGATTTGCGAGAAGCAGCTGTCCTGTGCAAGTAAAATCGCAATTGTCTATGCACATCCAACAAGTGCAGTCTGCATTCCCCTTTGTTCTGAAAGTTGGGGAAGAAAATAGGTAAATTGATGGTTTGATTGATATTGGTTTCGGAGGCTACCTTAGGCAAGAATGAAGGATTAGTCCTGAGAGATACTCTGTCCTTATGGAAGACCAGGTACGGGGGTTTTGTACAAAGGGCTTGAAGTTCAGATACCCTTCTAGCCGAAGTAATTGCAATCAGGAAGGCAGTTTTCCAAGATAAAAATTTAAAATCAATGGAAGCTGCAGGTTCAAAGGGTGGACCAGTTAGTGCCTGAAGAACTAAGGTTAAGTCCCATGGGGGAACCGCATTCTTGACTGGAGGTCTTAACAGAAAGGTGCCTTTCAAAAAGGTCTTGCATATCTTAGCGGAAGCTAAGGGACCAAGGTTGTCCCCAATGTGGAAATAAGAAATAGCAGCCATCTGAACCTTGACAGTACAAGCACTGGCCCCTTGGTGGAAAATGTGGGACCGAAATTCAAGAACTGTTGGAATGGTAGCCATAAAAGGGTCCAAATCCCTATGTTTGGCCCAGATGGAAAAACGTTTCCATTTATTCTTGTAGATCTTCCTGGTAGAAGGTTTATGTGCCGCTACCAGAATAGATTTTACGGAAGACGAGATACCGGGAGTCCTAGCCACTAGTGGAACTGGATCAATCAAGCCGTGAGCTTAAGGTCATCCAGGTTCGGAATTTGCAATCCCGAAGGATGAAAGATCAGATCTGGAATGGTATCCAAGACCCAAGAAGGAGCTATGATGTGAGACCGCAGGTACGGGAACCAGATCTGGCGAGGCCAGAATGGGGCTAGGAGGATTATCTTGCTCCCCAACTGATGAGCTTTCTGCAGAAATTTTGTCATTAGCGGAAGAGGAGGATAAGCATAAAGAAGACCGGGCAGCCAAGTATGAACCAGACCATCTCTGGGACTCTTCCCCGGTGGGGGAATTAGAGCGAAAAATTTGCTGCATTTTGCATTTGAAGGAGACGCAAAGAGATCGCAGCAAGGCTGACCCCATCTGAGGAAGATCTGTTTTGCAATTAAGGGGCTTAGAGACCACTCTTAAGGTGTGAGGATAGAATGACTCAGCTTGTCCACTAGAATGCTGGACTGACCTGGAATGTGCGTTGCTATCAGAAAGCGGTTGGTGGAAATCGCCCATTCCCAAACTCTCATAGCCTCTTGACAAAGAGGGTAAGACCTGGTTCCTCCCTGTTTGTTGATGTACCAGACTACCGCCATGTTGTCTGTCTGAATTGCAATAGTCCCCGGAGGAAGAAGGTCTTGAAGGGCTTGCAACGCTAAAAGCACCGCCCTCATCTCCAGAACATTGATATGCAGAACGGTCTCTACAGGGGTCCACGTGCCTTGGATGGTTCTGCCCATGCAATGCCCCCACCCTGAGGCGAGAAGCATCCATGGTCAGCGTGGTTTGGGGTTGAGGCATCAAGAATGGTCTCCCTTCCCGAAGCTCTCGGGAATGGAGCCACCAAAGAAGGGAAATCCTGCAAACCCTGCTTAGGGGAATCGGTGAATCCAAAGGGTGAAGGAGGAGGGACCACTGGACCTGAAGAGTCCATTGAAGGACTCTCATGTGCAACCAAGCAAGAGGTGAAAGGCTGATGGCTGCTGCTATGGATCCTAGGGCTCTCCGGACTAATTCTGCGGGTGGGGCTGGGGACTGTAGAAGCGCTATTACATGGAGTGACAAGGTGCGTAACCTGTCCTCTGTCAGAAAGGCCTTGGACTGAAGCGTGTTTATCCTGGCCCCTATGAAATCCAGACCTTGAACAGAATGAAGAGACGACTTCCTGAAATTTATGGTAATGCCTAGATGATGGGCCAAGAATAAAGAATAATCCCTGGCAGAACAGAGTAGATGCCTGGTGGGGCAGTGAGGAGCCAGTCGTCTAGGTAAGGAAAGACCAAAATTCCCTGAAGTCTCAGGTGGGCTGCCACAACTGCCATGACCTTGGTGAACACCCTGGGAGCTGTGGTGAGGCCGAACGGAAGAACCCTGAACTGATAATGAATGTCCCCTAGCTGAAAGGGGAGAAACCTCCTGGATCGTCTGTCCATGAGAATGTGGTAGTACGCATCCTTGAGGTCTATGGAGCACATCCAGTCATTCTCCTGCAGAAGGGGGAGAATAGACTGTAGAGTGACCATCCGGAATTTCTCTTTGGCAATGAACAGGTTCAAAGTTGACAAGTCGAGGATTGGCCTTAAGTCCCCCGTCTTTTTTGGCACCAAAAAGAACCTGGAGTAATTGCCCAACCTTGACTGCTCTGGGAGGACGTGCTGGATGGCCCTTTTTTCTAGTAACTTCTTTATTTCTGAAGCCGCCACCTCCCTCTGATTGGGTGGGACATCGGGGAGGCGCCTCGCTAGCGGGGGAAGATTCAGGAAGGGGATAGAGTAACCTCTGGATATTATTCAGAGAACCCAGCGATCTGTAGTAATGGACTCCCAACTTGCTAAATGCTCCGAAAAATGCCCCCTGACTGCCTCCAGAGAGGGACAGTCAGGCAACCCCTCAGGGTTGCTGCACGGGTCGGTCGGAGAAGGGTTCTCTCGACCCAAAATTCTCTGGCCCCCCTCTGCCTCTGTAGTACTTTATTCTTGACAGTTATGGAATATGCAAACATATGAAAAACATCAAGTAACTGCAAATAGCACTATTCATTTCACTATTTCTTTATTCTTGCCAGTGATGGAATACACATATATTTATTAAACTATGTCAAGTAACCGAAAATTCACACCAGCAACTTAAAAATTATATACATAGAATTAAAAAAGTATCTTTCTTTAAAATTCTTGCATACATACCATATTATAGTCATTCATCACTTCTTCCATTTCTGTGTTTGTGTTCAGTTTGTCAACAAGCTGAAATAAATAAATAAAAGATAACATAGGCGTATAAGTTACTATGGAAGCAGGGTTAAGTACAAATTTATGTTTCTCGTTAAGATGATGTCTGTCATGCATTTGTAGTGAATGTTATAACTTCTACTACAGATTTTAAAGCATGCATGACTACAGGAAAAAAGGAAAAGGTTACTTGTTCATTTTTCTGAAAATGTTTCCCAAGCAAAAATGAAATCATATATACACATATAACAGGAAGTAGAGTTGTGCAATTCCTACTTACCTGTTACCATACATGTTCCAATTCCTCTCTAACTCAGTGTTTTTTTATCTGCCAAGATAAATCAGTAGTGGCCAGCTTTCAAACATTCAGACTCCTCTGTCTCTCTGTCTCTCACTTCCTGTGACAGCTGACTGGATGAGCATATCTTGATAGGAAAGCCTTCAATTGTCACAGAAAATGTGTTCAGGCTTTTTTTTTTTGTTTTCACAAAGAAGGAGAGGAATGTACCTGAAGCCAGAATCATCTAGCAAGAGTAAATCTGCAGCCTATCACAGCATTATATAAATAAAGCCACCTCAACTATGTACAATCTGAGGGATGGCAAATGGTCACTGCCACTGAAGCAATAAGGAATTTGAACATATCCTGTTACAGGTAAGTAGGAATTATGCAAATGTACTACGTTCATCATTCCCACTGCCTCAGTGGCACTTTGGGTAGATTTCCAAAGCTTAGCCTAACTGGGAGGTGGAGGTGTATGGTGCTTTGTGAATTTATGAGGAGAGGACCAGGTTGCTGCCTCTAGAATGTTTTATATCCAACCCTTTCCAACATGGCATCAAAGATTATAAGACTCTTGTTGAGTAAGCTGTAACCTTGCTTGGAAGAAATTTACCATGATGGAAGTAACAGATAATAGCAGAGGACAACGAACATGCAATAGTTTGCTTAGAGACATGTTGGCCTTTCTTAGTCCCCATATAGATGACAAAAAAGAAGTTATGTATTCACTATAATGTTCCATCTGTGCTGTCCATTTTCATTCTTTCTCAACAGTTGGAGTTTGGATCTGACCTTCGGATCCGATTCGGCCATTATTTCAGCTCGTAGCCACTAAAAAGCTCTCAAGCTCCTCCCTTACTCATAATGCGCCAACTTCTAACATACCTCAGATCTTGTTTGATGGTTAACATAATGTAAGAAATATTATCATAACCTCCCTGGTAGAAGAAGCCATTATCTGGAGTTCAACAGAAGGAACAGTGGTGTCCTTATAAGTTCTTGTTCCTCCAGAAATCAATTGTTAAAAAAGGTTGGGGGTTGGTGGGAGGGGAGAGGAGGAAGAATGAAAATGGACAACACAGATGGAACGTTATGGTGAGTACATAACTTCTTTATCTGATTATGTCAATTTTCAATCATTCCTCAACAGCTGGGACAGAGTCCCCAGCTACTTAAATCCCAGGTGGACTCTAAAAGAAGGATATTCCTGGGCACAGTTGAGCCAAAGGTTGCTCTTCCTCTGGAGACCAGATCCAGTTTGTAATAAACAATAAAGGTATGAGGAGTGGCCCAAGTTGCAGCTGCACATGTCATCCATGGAAGCCTAGAGAGAAACACTGAAGAAGTTGCCATGGACCTAGTTGAATGGGCTCTTAAAGCTTTTGGTAAGCACACAGCCAATTTGTTGTAGACAATGATATACAACCTGTCAGCCATCTAGCTAGTTACCTTTGCAACAGATTTACCCAATTTAGACTCTGCAAAGGAGATAAATAATTGATCAGGCTTTCTAATTTCTTTTGTTTTATGTAAGTAAAAACTTAATTGCCTGTGAACATCCAACAAGTACAATATTTATTCACCTTTATTTGCAAATTAAGGAAAGAAAACAAGCAGATTAATGGACTGGTTGATGTTACATTCTGACACCATCTTAGGAAGGAAAGAAGGATTGGTTCATAACGTTACTCTATCCCTGTGAAAAATCAAGTAGGGAGGTTTAGAAGACAAAGCTTGAAGTTCTGAAATCCTTCTGGCAGAGTTGATGGCTACCAAAAAGATAACCTTCCAGGTCAGAAACTTTAGATCAAAAAGATAACCTTCCAGGTCAGAAACTTTAGATCACATTTAGATGCTGATTCAAAGGGGGGAAGAATCAAGGCCTGCAGTACTAAACGTAGGTCCCATGGAGGAGTCAGATCTTTATGAGGGGGGTCTCAAAAGAAGGACACCTCTCAAGAAGGCCTTATGAAATTTAGATGAAGCCAGCATAATTAGAGATGGCTGCTAATTGAACTCTAATGGTTGAAGAGCTAGCTCCTTTGTTAAAATTGTTGCCAAAAATTCAAGGATACTTTGTACAGGGGCTGAAAAGAGATCAATATGTTTCCCACAAAAACAAACCTCTTCCATTTACTTCTGTAAAGTTTTCTTGTAGAAGCTTTATGGGAAGATTAAAGTATATGATGGACAGGGAACAAGACCATAGGTTGTCTGGCAATTAAAGGAAATGGAGAAACCATGCTGTCAGCTTTTGTTTTGAAATATCCAGGTGAATCATACCTATTGGGTGAGACAGATCATCTGGAATCAGATTCAGAATCCAAGGTGGGCAAATTAGATGAGGCCAAAGAAAGGGGAACCAAATCTATCAAGGCCAGTAAGGTGCAATGCAGATGTCTTTGTTCTTCAATCGGAAAGCTTTCTGCAGAAATTTGGGGATCAAGAGAGTTGCAGGATATGTATTGAGGAGACCAGGGGCCCAATTATGTAGTACAGCATCCCTCGGTTATGCCCCCAGTGAGGGGATAAGGGCAAAGAAGCTGCTGCACTTGTTATTTAGGGGAGATCAAAGAGATTGCAACAAGGCTGGCACCATCGGCGAAATAACACTTCTGCCACGTTCATGGTGAGAGACCACTAGTGAAATAGTAGAATGGATCTGCTCAATTTGTCTGCTATCATGTTGGATTTCCCCAGAATGTGCATTGCTATCAGAAACCAGTTGGATGAGATCACCCACTGCCACACTCTGAGGGCTTCTTAAGACAAGGGTTAAGATCTGGCTCCTACTTGTTTGTTGATGCACAAAACTACTGACATTGTCTGTCTGAATCACAACTGTCCCATACGGGAGAGAGTCTTGGAAGACCTGCAATGCTAAGACCACAACTCTCATTTCCAGAACACTGACATGCGTGTTGGCATATTTGGGGGGAACAAGTGCCTTCGACTGTTTTTCCCAGGAAGTGCCCCCCCAACTAACCAAATCTGGGATTTGTCCATGGTCACTATGGCCTTGGGCTGAGGGAGAATGAAAGGATGGCTTTGTAGAACCTGATCTGATCGAATCCACCACCAAACATATCTCTTGCATGCTTGAATGATTCTTGTTTGGGCTGATGTGTTGGTAAAGAATAGACCATTGTGCTGCTAACATCCACTGAAGAATACTCATGTGAAATCTTGCTAGAGGAACGAGGACTATAGTCGCCAACAATGATTCCAAGGCTTGTAAAATCAACCAGGCTAAGATTGTGGCACTGTGAATTATTTTTTTGACCTGGAATCTGATAATTTGTACTCTTGAGAGAAGGGCAGAAATTGTCACCGACATCATGTTGAAATGTGCTCCTGTAAATTTTAATGTCTGAGACATTGTAATTTATGGTTATCTCCAGATGGGAATGAGCCCTGAGTACCTGATCATGCACTCTTATTATTAGTAGATGCCTGGTTGCAGCATTAACGAGCTATTCATCCAAGTATGGAAAGACTCAGAATTCCTGCTGTCTCAAGTGAGCTGCTACCACTGCCATGCATTTGATGAACACCCTGGAGGCTGTGGTGAAGCCAAAGGACAGTGCTGTGAACTCGTAATGACTGGCTCCCAGCCGGAAGTGTAGATACCATCTGGACTGTCTGTTCATTTTTATGTGATAGTACACATCCTGAAGGTCTATTGAGCATATTCAGTTGTCCATACACAAAAAGAGCAGAACGGACTGAACCATGACCCTCCAAGACCCTCCGAAACTTTGTGTGCCGAACTGATTTGTTCAAGTTGCTGAGACCCAAAATCAGTCTCCAGTCCCCTGTTTTCTTTGGCATTGAAAGGAATCTTGAGTAAGTTCCGGATTCTAACTGGTCTGTTGGGACCTCTTGGATGACTCTTTTTTTTCTAGCAAAGTTTATATTTCTAGTGCTTCTGCTTTCCGCTGACTGGATGGAACATCAGGAAATGTGCATACAGATGGAGGTGGAAGGGTAAAAAGGAATTATATAACTTCTGGAAATAATCCTCTGTAGCTTTTGTGATGTCTAGCCAGGCAGTCTGGTGCAGGGATAAATGATCCCCAATTGCCTCCAGAGGTGGACAATCGTGCCTCCTTTCAGGAGCGCTGATAGGGTCGGTCAGAGAAGGAATCTCTACACCCTTGGTTCTGCAGGCCTCCTCTGCTCCATGGGTAGCATCTTCCATTTGAGTTCGCATCTCTATTGTTGGGGGGGGGCTATCTCCACATGGATCTTGAAAAGGACACTGGGACTTCTTGAACCACATTTTTCATCCTCCTTGTTGATTCTTGAAGAAGGTCCTTTGAGAGGTCGAAAAACATACTCCCACTGCAGAGAGGGTCTTTCCATCCTGCTCACACCTGGAGAGTGTGTCCTTCACTTTGGGGCCGAATAAGGAGGTTCTCTCAAAAGGAGCATTATTGAAAGAGGGCCGAAGGACTCCACAAAGTCACTAAAGCACATACAGGCATGCCTCCTAATGAAAATGCCTGAACCCACTGCCCTTGAGGTACCTTCAGCTGCATGAGAGATAAGCCTCATGGACGAATTAGAAATGAATTGTAGGATCGCCGACTGTGAGGCCAAAGAAGCCAGAGTCTCAGCAGTAGTTGCCCCTGAAAGGGATTTTGAGATTTGACAGTTCCTTTATCAAGTCCTCTTGTAGAGTGTGGTAAGTACTTCAGTAAAAGGTCACTGAAGCATAGACACACTTTCCAAATCTGTCTACGGCCCTAGACTCCTTGTTAGGGGGATGGACAGAGGAATTCTGCTCTGCAAGTTCCTTCTTGGTGGCCTTCACCATGACCATAGCATCTACGGGAACTCCCTTGCTCCAAACCCCCCTTCCTTCAGGTGATGCCAGAATCCAATCCATTTTTTTAGGGATTAGCTCAATTGTGTCTGGCTACTTCCGCACCTGCCTAGAGATCAAGTCAATCAGCTTGTCGGTGGACAGAGTTACTCAGGAGGTAGACGGGCCAGACACAAAGGCCTCTAGGAATTTTAGATTCCTCTGGGGAAGGGTTATTGGTAGACCAACTACCTCAAGGATGTCTGCAAATGAGATGTCTTTGAGTAGTGATCTTGGGGACCTTTCCCCTTCATCAAAATCAGTATCTTCGGTCATGGACTCCTGAGGGAAGACCAAGTGTCTCCTCTAGAATTTCCTCTTCCTAGAGACTTCTTCAGTGGGATGCTCCAGAGAAGTATCGGAAGAGACAGTAATACCCTGCTGGGTAACCCGGAGACTTTGGGCTGGCTGTCCCTCTGGCCTAGAATGCTGAGGCTCAAGGCACAGAGGTACAAGGGATCCAAGTGTGTAGGGACCCTCTGTCCTGGAGAAGCAGAGAATGCTCTCTCTGCTACCTCAAAGGCAGAATGCTCCAGGGAGAAGGAAGCCAACAAAAGCAGAGAATCTACGCTTCCACCCCATCAGCTCCCCCTGCCCGGAAGGCAGTCCACCCAAGTCAGAGTTCGGAGCCGAGATGTCCAATGCCAAGACTCCTAGGGGAAGAGACCGCTCCAACAACTTCTGAATTGACTCTAGTGTCTCAGATCTGATGGGGCACTTTGGTTCTGAGAGTTGTCTGGCTCTGAATCCATCAGACCACATGCACTCAGAGATAGCATCTGAGCTAAAGATACTAAAATCTTTGGATCCAATTCAGATGGTCCTGGAAGACTCGGATCCAAGGACTCTGAAATGCTAGGTCGGATCAGAGAAGTAGCCAAGATTGGTGGAGTAGTACAAACAAGGACTTCCTGACCCAAAAGAGTAGAAGCCAGGAGAACTCCCATCTGTATCTGCCCCAAGAGAAATTTTCTCATCTTTCTGTCCACATCAGCCTCGGTCAGACTTCTGGAAGAAAGAGAAGTTGTTACCAAAGATGACCTATAGTGTCAGCAGGACTCAAGATATGGTGAAGGTACTCTAGATGGTACTGGGTCAATGAAGGGGAAATACCTGGTCCGGGCAAAGGCTTCGGATCTAAAAAGTTAGGATCCAAGGAAGCCGTTTTTGACTCAGGCACCAGCTGAGCTGGTGCAGTCTTTGGATCTGACTTTCTGTGTTTTTTCCATGTTGGTTTCGTGGTAGGATCCAACGAGGGAGATGAGGTCTGGAAGGCCCTGGAGGCTTAGCTGAAGGCTCCTTAAGCTTATGTTTGGGGAATGAGCCCCGACATAGACTCTGAAAAGGAAAAAGGTAACAGTCCTTTCAGAATTAATTTATTTTTTCTGTGAGCGAGTGCTCATGGGTTGAAGGCCTTGCAGATGGAGCAATCCACCTGTAAATGGTTTGGGCCCAAACAGTTCATGTACAAAGTGTGTGCATTGGATAGAGGTAACTTGTGCCCACATTTCTAGCACATTTTAAAGCCAGACGGACCCTTTTCAGACATTTTTAATAATAGAAGAAAATAGCAGAAAAAAACATTTTTTTTTATTTTACTAACAGGCAAAAAGGCAAAATCACCAGCAGTGGTAATTGTAATTACACTAAAAGTGTGTAAAGATGGAAAAGGGGAAAAAGCATACCAACTATGGTAAGAAGATTACACTAAAAGATGTGTAAAAGGGAGGTATTAGTGAATGGAAACAGAAATTTATGACTTCCCACCAGCAGCGGCCTTAGGTCAACTGGTGCCCTATTCAAAAGGGCTCCACGGCACCCCCACCACACTACCTGGTGCCCCCATCATGGTCTAACTACATCAAATAAATACTAGAAAAGTGCCCCTGCTAGACCGGCGCCCTAGGCGGCTGCCTAGTTGGCCTATGCCTAAGGCCGGCTATGCTTCCCACTCTATTCAAAAGCTCGAGAGCTCAAAGTGACCATGTCCAAACAAGAAAGCGGCAAAGAAGATCTGAGGTATGTTAGGGGTTGGTGCATTATGGGTAAGGAAAAAGCTCGAGAGCTTTTCAATAGCCCTTTTTAGTGACCACAAGCTAGAATACCGGCCAGGTTGGATCCAAACCCC